>NC_136110.1:15501314-15508814 GCF_965212315.1 Lampetra planeri
TGAATTGCGAAGACGTTTTTTGAACAATTGTATTCCTTTCCCAAAACATCGAGTGCTAGTGTATAAAACCGCTAGAGAAAATAAATTGGCAGGCGAAACTTAAAAAGGAGAGACCCATGAACAGCATGGCCAGGCGGCTCACCTCGACGTTTTTCCCCCGAGCAAAGTCCGCCGAGACCCCCTGTATCCCACGGGGATGTACTGGCGTGCACTTAAAGGTTGATGCCGCTCTGTTACTTGGGAAACGAACCACAAGCCAAATCCAGCTAATTTGTGAATGACTTAGCTCTCCTGCTTTCTCGAGAACGTGCTTTTTTCGTCGGATGAAACTTCCACAGGCTTTTCCAGCAGATTTGCACCTGCACTCAAAAAAGTCAAAATTTTTACACATAGACCCCATCAAACGGGAGAAATTGGCCCGGATTGCTCTCATGTGCGTTACGGGGCATCGTTTCTCTCGCGCCGAATTCTCTCGAGCTGGGAAATCGCTCATTTTTGCGTCGCCAAATATCGTACGAACGCCGTGAAACTTCCACAGGCTTTTTCAGCAGATTTGCACGTGCACTCAAAAAAGTCAAAATTTTTACACATAGACCCCATCAAACGGGAGAAATTGGCCCGGATTGCTCTCATGTGCGTTACGGGGCATCGTTTCTCTCGCGCCGAATTCCATCGAGCTGGGAAATCGCTCATTTTTGCGTCGCCAAATATCGTACGAACGCCGTGAAACTTCCACAGGCTTTTTCAGCAGATTTGCACCTGCACTCAAAAAAGTCAAAATTTTTACACATAGACCCCATCAAACGGGAGAAATTGGCCCGGATTGCTCTCATGTGCGTTACGGGGCATCGTTTCTCTCGCGCCGAATTCCATCGAGCTGGGAAATCGCTCATTTTTGCGTCGCCAAATATCGTACGAACGCCGTGAAACTTCCACAGGCTTTTTCAGCAGATTTGCACGTGCACTCAAAAAAGTCAAAATTTGTACACATAGACCCCATCAAACGGGAGAAATTGGCCCGGATTGCTCTCATGTGCGTTACGGGGCATCGTTTCTCTCGCGCCGAATTCTCTCGAGCTGGGAAATCGCTCATTTTTGCGTCGCCAAATATCGTACGAACGCCGTGAAACTTCCACAGGCTTTTTCAGCAGATTTGCACGTGCACTCAAAAAAGTCAAAATTTGTACACATAGACCCCATCAAACGGGAGAAATTGGCCGGGATTGCTCTCATGTGCGTTACGGGGCATCGTTTCTCTCGCTCCGAATTCCATCGAGCTGGGAAATCGCTCATTTTTGCGTCGCCAAATATCGTACGAACGCCGTGAAACTTCCACAGGCTTTTTCAGCAGATTTGCACGTGCACTCAAAAAAGTCAAAATTTTTACACATAGACCCCATCAAACGGGAGAAATTGGCCGGGATTGCTCTCATGTGCGTTACGGGGCATCGTTTCTCTCGCGCCGAATTCCATCGAGCTGGGAAATCGCTCATTTTTGCGTCGCCAAATATCGTACGAACGCCGTGAAACTTCCACAGGCTTTTCCAGCAGATTTGCACCTGCACTCAAAAAAGTCAAAATTTTTACACATAGACCCCATCAAACGGGAGAAATTGGCCCGGATTGCTCTCATGTGCGTTACGGGGCATCGTTTCTCTCGCTCCGAATTCCATCGAGCTTGGAAATCGCTCATTTTTGCGTCGCCAAATATCGTACGAACGCCGTGAAACTTCCACAGGCTTTTCCAGCAGATTTGCACCTGCACTCAAAAAAGTCAAAATTTTTACACATAGACCCCATCAAACGGGAGAAATTGGCCCGGATTGCTCTCATGTGCGTTACGGGGCATCGTTTCTCTCGCGCCGAATTCTCTCGAGCTGGGAAATCGCTCATTTTTGCGTCGCCAAATATCGTACGAACGCCGTGAAACTTCCACAGGCTTTTTCAGCAGATTTGCACCTGCACTCAAAAAAGTCAAAATTTGTACACATAGACCCCATCAAACGGGAGAAATTGGCCGGGATTGCTCTCATGTGCGTTACGGGGCATCGTTTCTCTCGCTCCGAATTCCATCGAGCTGGGAAATCGCTCATTTTTGCGTCGCCAAATATCGTACGAACGCCGTGAAACTTCCACAGGCTTTTTCAGCAGATTTGCACGTGCACTCAAAAAAGTCAAAATTTGTACACATAGACCCCATCAAACGGGAGAAATTGGCCGGGATTGCTCTCATGTGCGTTACGGGGCATCGTTTCTCTCGCGCCGAATTCCATCGAGCTGGGAAATCGCTCATTTTTGCGTCGCCAAATATCGTACGAACGCCGTGAAACTTCCACAGGCTTTTCCAGCAGATTTGCACGTGCACTCAAAAAAGTCAAAATTTTTACACATAGACCCCATCAAACGGGAGAAATTGGCCCGGATTGCTCTCATGTGCGTTACGGGGCATCGTTTCTCTCGCGCCGAATTCTCTCGAGCTGGGAAATCGCTCATTTTTGCGTCGCCAAATATCGTACGAACGCCGTGAAACTTCCACAGGCTTTTCCAGCAGATTTGCACGTGCACTCAAAAAAGTCAAAATTTTTACACATAGACCCCATCAAACGGGAGAAATTGGCCGGGATTGCTCTCATGTGCGTTACGGGGCATCGTTTCTCTCGCTCCGAATTCCATCGAGCTGGGAAATCGCTCATTTTTGCGTCGCCAAATATCGTACGAACGCCGTGAAACTTCCACAGGCTTTTTCAGCAGATTTGCACGTGCACTCAAAAAAGTCAAAATTTTTACACATAGACCCCATCAAACGGGAGAAATTGGCCGGGATTGCTCTCATGTGCGTTACGGGGCATCGTTTCTCTCGCGCCGAATTCCATCGAGCTGGGAAATCGCTCATTTTTGCGTCGCCAAATATCGTACGAACGCCGTGAAACTTCCACAGGCTTTTCCAGCAGATTGGCACGTGCACTCAAAAAAGTCAAAATTTGTACACATAGACCCCATCAAACGGGAGAAATTGGCCGGGATTGCTCTCATGTGCGTTACGGGGCATCGTTTCTCTCGCTCCGAATTCCATCGAGCTGGGAAATCGCTCATTTTTGCGTCGCCAAATATCGTACGAACGCCGTGAAACTTCCACAGGCTTTTCCAGCAGATTTGCACCTGCACTCAAAAAAGTCAAAATTTTTACACATAGACCCCATCAAACGGGAGAAATTGGCCCGGATTGCTCTCATGTGCGTTACGGGGCATCGTTTCTCTCGCGCCGAATTCTCTCGAGCTGGGAAATCGCTCATTTTTGCGTCGCCAAATATCGTACGAACGCCGTGAAACTTCCACAGGCTTTTTCAGCAGATTTGCACCTGCACTCAAAAAAGTCAAAATTTTTACACATAGACCCCATCAAACGGGAGAAATTGGCCCGGATTGCTCTCATGTGCGTTACGGGGCATCGTTTCTCTCGCGCCGAATTCCATCGAGCTGGGAAATCGCTCATTTTTGCGTCGCCAAATATCGTACGAACGCCGTGAAACTTCCACAGGCTTTTTCAGCAGATTTGCACGTGCACTCAAAAAAGTCAAAATTTGTACACATAGACCCCATCAAACGGGAGAAATTGGCCCGGATTGCTCTCATGTGCGTTACGGGGCATCGTTTCTCTCGTGCCGAATTCTCTCGAGCTGGGAAATCGCTCATTTTTGCGTCGCCAAATATCGTATGAACGCCGTGAAACTTCCACAGGCTTTTTCAGCAGATTTGCACCTGCACTCAAAAAAGTCAAAATTTTTACACATAGACCCCATCAAACGGGAGAAATTGGCCCGGATTGCTCTCATGTGCGTTACGGGGCATCGTTTCTGTCGCGCCGAATTCCATCGAGCTGGGAAATCGCTCATTTTTGCGTCGCCAAATATCGTACGAACGCCGTGAAACTTCCACAGGCTTTTCCAGCAGATTTGCACGTGCACTCAAAAAAGTCAAAATTTTTACACATAGACCCCATCAAACGGGAGAAATTGGCCCGGATTGCTCTCATGTGCGTTACGGGGCATCGTTTCTCTCGCGCCGAATTCTCTCGAGCTGGGAAATCGCTCATTTTTGCGTCGCCAAATATCGTACGAACGCCGTGAAACTTCCACAGGCTTTTTCAGCAGATTTGCACGTGCACTCAAAAAAGTCAAAATTTTTACACATAGACCCCATCAAACGGGAGAAATTGGCCGGGATTGCTCTCATGTGCGTTACGGGGCATCGTTTCTCTCGCTCCGAATTCCATCGAGCTGGGAAATCGCTCATTTTTGCGTCGCCAAATATCGTACGAACGCCGTGAAACTTCCACAGGCTTTTTCAGCAGATTTGCACGTGCACTCAAAAAAGTCAAAATTTTTACACATAGACCCCATCAAACGGGAGAAATTGGCCGGGATTGCTCTCATGTGCGTTACGGGGCATCGTTTCTCTCGCGCCGAATTCCATCGAGCTGGGAAATCGCTCATTTTTGCGTCGCCAAATATCGTACGAACGCCGTGAAACTTCCACAGGCTTTTTCAGCAGATTGGCACGTGCACTCAAAAAAGTCAAAATTTGTACACATAGACCCCATCAAACGGGAGAAATTGGCCGGGATTGCTCTCATGTGCGTTACGGGGCATCGTTTCTCTCGCTCCGAATTCCATCGAGCTGGGAAATCGCTCATTTTTGCGTCGCCAAATATCGTACGAACGCCGTGAAACTTCCACAGGCTTTTCCAGCAGATTTGCACCTGCACTCAAAAAAGTCAAAATTTTTACACATAGACCCCATCAAACGGGAGAAATTGGCCCGGATTGCTCTCATGTGCGTTACGGGGCATCGTTTCTCTCGCGCCGAATTCTCTCGAGCTGGGAAATCGCTCATTTTTGCGTCGCCAAATATCGTACGAACGCCGTGAAACTTCCACAGGCTTTTTCAGCAGATTTGCACGTGCACTCAAAAAAGTCAAAATTTTTACACATAGACCCCATCAAACGGGAGAAATTGGCCCGGATTGCTCTCATGTGCGTTACGGGGCATCGTTTCTGTCGCGCCGAATTCCATCGAGCTGGGAAATCGCTCATTTTTGCGTCGCCAAATATCGTACGAACGCCGTGAAACTTCCACAGGCTTTTTCAGCAGATTTGCACGTGCACTCAAAAAAGTCAAAATTTGTACACATAGACCCCATCAAACGGGAGAAATTGGCCCGGATTGCTCTCATGTGCGTTACGGGGCATCGTTTCTCTCGCGCCGAATTCTCTCGAGCTGGGAAATCGCTCATTTTTGCGTCGCCAAATATCGTACGAACGCCGTGAAACTTCCACAGGCTTTTTCAGCAGATTTGCACGTGCACTCAAAAAAGTCAAAATTTTTACACATAGACCCCATCAAACGGGAGAAATTGGCCCGGATTGCTCTCATGTGCGTTACGGGGCATCGTTTCTGTCGCGCCGAATTCCATCGAGCTGGGAAATCGCTCATTTTTGCGTCGCCAAATATCGTACGAACGCCGTGAAACTTCCACAGGCTTTTCCAGCAGATTTGCACGTGCACTCAAAAAAGTCAAAATTTTTACACATAGACCCCATCAAACGGGAGAAATTGGCCGGGATTGCTCTCATGTGCGTTACGGGGCATCGTTTCTCTCGCGCCGAATTCCATCGAGCTGGGAAATCGCTCATTTTTGCGTCGCCAAATATCGTACGAACGCCGTGAAACTTCCACAGGCTTTTCCAGCAGATTTGCACGTGCACTCAAAAAAGTCAAAATTTTTACACATAGACCCCATCAAACGGGAGAAATTGGCCCGGATTGCTCTCATGTGCGTTACGGGGCATCGTTTCTCTCGCGCCGAATTCTCTCGAGCTGGGAAATCGCTCATTTTTGCGTCGCCAAATATCGTACGAACGCCGTGAAACTTCCACAGGCTTTTTCAGCAGATTTGCACCTGCACTCCAAAAAGTCAAAATTTTTACACATAGACCCCATCAAACGGGAGAAATTGGCCCGGATTGCTCTCATGTGCGTTACGGGGCATCGTTTCTCTCGCTCCGAATTCCATCGAGCTTGGAAATCGCTCATTTTTGCGTCGCCAAATATCGTACGAACGCCGTGAAACTTCCACAGGCTTTTCCAGCAGATTTGCACCTGCACTCAAAAAAGTCAAAATTTTTACACATAGACCCCATCAAACGGGAGAAATTGGCCCGGATTGCTCTCATGTGCGTTACGGGGCATCGTTTCTGTCGCGCCGAATTCCATCGAGCTGGGAAATCGCTCATTTTTGCGTCGCCAAATATCGTACGAACGCCGTGAAACTTCCACAGGCTTTTCCAGCAGATTGGCACGTGCACTCAAAAAAGTCAAAATTTGTACACATAGACCCCATCAAACGGGAGAAATTGGCCGGGATTGCTCTCATGTGCGTTACGGGGCATCGTTTCTCTCGCTCCGAATTCCATCGAGCTGGGAAATCGCTCATTTTTGCGTCGCCAAATATCGTACGAACGCCGTGAAACTTCCACAGGCTTTTTCAGCAGATTTGCACGTGCACTCAAAAAAGTCAAAATTTGTACACATAGACCCCATCAAACGGGAGAAATTGGCCCGGATTGCTCTCATGTGCGTTACGGGGCATCGTTTCTCTCGCGCCGAATTCCATCGAGCTGGGAAATCGCTCATTTTTGCGTCGCCAAATATCGTACGAACGCCGTGAAACTTCCACAGGCTTTTCCAGCAGATTTGCACCTGCACTCAAAAAAGTCAAAATTTTTACACATAGACCCCATCAAACGGGAGAAATTGGCCCGGATTGCTCTCATGTGCGTTACGGGGCATCGTTTCTCTCGCGCCGAATTCTCTCGAGCTGGGAAATCGCTCATTTTTGCGTCGCCAAATATCGTACGAACGCCGTGAAACTTCCACAGGCTTTTTCAGCAGATTTGCACCTGCACTCAAAAAAGTCAAAATTTTTACACATAGACCCCATCAAACGGGAGAAATTGGCCCGGATTGCTCTCATGTGCGTTACGGGGCATCGTTTCTCTCGCGCCGAATTCCATCGAGCTGGGAAATCGCTCATTTTTGCGTCGCCAAATATCGTACGAACGCCGTGAAACTTCCACAGGCTTTTTCAGCAGATTTGCACGTGCACTCAAAAAAGTCAAAATTTGTACACATAGACCCCATCAAACGGGAGAAATTGGCCCGGATTGCTCTCATGTGCGTTACGGGGCATCGTTTCTCTCGCGCCGAATTCTCTCGAGCTGGGAAATCGCTCATTTTTGCGTCGCCAAATATCGTACGAACGCCGTGAAACTTCCACAGGCTTTTTCAGCAGATTTGCACGTGCACTCAAAAAAGTCAAAATTTGTACACATAGACCCCATCAAACGGGAGAAATTGGCCGGGATTGCTCTCATGTGCGTTACGGGGCATCGTTTCTCTCGCTCCGAATTCCATCGAGCTGGGAAATCGCTCATTTTTGCG
>NC_136110.1:15516314-15536314 GCF_965212315.1 Lampetra planeri
TTCCCGCAAGCTGCCAGGCAGGTCATAATTACCGCGGCTGCTGGCACCAGACAGGCAGAGGAAAGGAGAGTCCCCACACGCATCCAAATTCGGAGGAACATGACCCCCACGCACACCACGTAAACACACCTGTTACGCGGACTTCACACAACACAAACCACCACGGGAGGGCCTTGTTGTCGTGTATGCTCCAGGGGCAACCTGGCGGTTCTGAAGGCTCACAAAACACAGGGCTTCCCACAAGGCCAGCCAATTTGAGGCAGCTGTAAGCGCACCACACACACCCAACGTGGGGTAGGGAAGGAGCAGGGGTCGACCCCACATGCCTGCAAACCTCTAGAGCGGCCTTTCATTGCTCACTACTCTCTCGACCGACAAATGCAATTGAAACCAACCATAATGCTTGCACAGTCGGCAGCCTTCCTTGGCACAAGACCGAACGGCGCATCAACAACCCAAGGGACAGCCTTCCCCACACACTCTGGAGGAGAAGAGGCTCCTCGGGCGAAGTGACACAGCTCAAGATGCTCGCTCATTCACTGAAACCGTGGCAAACAAAACCTGCTGACGCACACCACTTATGCATCACATGGAGATTTCCATTCTAAATAACTTGTGCAGGTGCGATGGAAATATTTTCTCGTTTTGGTGCATGCTGGATTTTTATCGACAGCTACCGACAAACGGTAGACATTGGCGGGGATAGGCCTCAGACATTACCACCAAGCTCTGGGAACGTGAGCGACACAAGACGAATGGGCATTTTTAAGCAGATCTATGGCAGTTACTGACAGTGCCTGGCGTGGGTTACTTGCGTCCATTTTCGAGAGGTGAAGACGACCCATGTATATGTAAAGGGCGATTTTAGCAACGTTAAGGCACTAAAGGCTGTTTTTCCCCTTAACTTGTTTCCCGAGGGAAACGAAGGACATGTATGGCGTGTACATTTTTTACGATTTTCATTGCAATTCTTGCATTAATGACTGCGATCACACATTTGCAGGATATGTGCCAACGTTTCTTCTGAAATTTGGTTGTTAATACTACGGCATTTAAATCTACATTTCTTGGTCTCCAACGTCCCTCGATTGCATCTCGATTTAGTCGGAAGTGCGTTTATCCTTAGTTTAACCATGTCTATGTAATTATACGATTTTATGGTTCTATAATTCCCTGTTATCCACGAGTTGTTTTCTGGCTGAGATTGGCAATATACCAACCCTCGACCGTCTGTTGTTTCATATAGTTTATTTGACCATTTAACCTGATTTAAAGTTTTTGAAGGAAATTTGGACGATGCAAATATATGAGCCTGTTTTACAGTCGCAATAGTGTATGGTTGTTGTGATAATGTTCTTATTACTGGATCATCAGAACTTTTCAATTTGTTGTGTCTGTTTATTATAGATAGTGCGACTGAGTCGCATACATTTCTTATACCCATTCCTCCGTTGGATATTGGTGTATAAAATAAACTGTCGGGCGTATCGTGTGGCAACCTGAGCAGAAGCTTTACTCTTTTCCTAATTTCAGAACCAAGTGACATCAATAGACCTTTGGTAACTTTTCCAAGGACCAGTTGATGAATAATACGAGGTATTAAATTGGTTTGATCAAATATACTTTTTTTTCTGGCTTTAACGGTGCTCTGGTCAGTTTGTTTAACATTGAGGCGAGAAGGTTACAGCTTATGGATCGTTTTCTCCTTGGGTCAAATTCAATGCCTAGATATTTGAATCCCTTTACATACGATAGAGGATTAATGGGTTCGTTATTTATAAAGTACTAGCTGCTGTAAGCCAATAAAAAAATAAACGGACGCTCTGCATGCGTGACGTAATTTGTTTGAGTTTTGAAAGGTATTTACATCATTATAGATTACCATGTGTATTTACATTGTATCGTAGTTGTTTTACATAGGAAGATTAATTCGTACGTGATCATTCACCAATGACTCTCACGTCTACCATAATTGCACACATTTATAAATCACTTCACGTACCGCCTGGGACACTGCCACGCACCCCCAGGGGTCCGCGTAATGAGAACCACTGCCCTACACCACAGAACTCCCACTTGTCATCGCTCGTCAAGCGAGATATACTGGGGTGAGACCATGGAGAGATTTGAGAGTGGAAGAATACTGAGTTATGAAGATCGTTTTCACAGATGTCCAGTAGGGGTGGAACAGAAAATTACAACAACAAACAATACAAAAACGGATAGGGAGACAAAGGCGGCCGGTTGTGGTGCTGTCCACCCACCCCTCGTGTGCCGTGCCGGCCTTCAAAGTACTTGAAGGGAAGCTAAGCAAGTCACAGAAATGTAAATTTAAAAAATGTTAATTCCTACCGAAAGGGGTGGGTGGGGTGGTGTGTGACATAATTTGCAGCTGCTTAACCACCCCCCCCCCCCCCCGGTGGCCTGGCGAATATGCTCCAAGTACACGCGTGAGTGTTTGTTTGTGATCAGCGCCGTATCCTCGTGGGCCTGTGAGAGCGAAATATTCCAGCCAGCCCTGCCCATTCATTTAAAAGGTCAGAAAACTCTTCCGGTGCGTCAGTCCAAGGGCAGCGCTCAACTAAGAATGTAAGTATCCATCTGCATGTAGCAACGCCCACCGCATTGCTACACTTCTGTTAAACTGTTATTATTAATCGGGGAGGTCAAGCGATTTCGTGGCAGGAGTTTATATCTATTTATCGTGTGTCCTGACGAGCAATAGCGCACTGAAATTAATACGGCTACAGCTAATATTGATGTCTATCCTCGATGTGCTCAGCCTCACACGAGTATATGTTACCGTGTTAAACATCACCACTGGGAAGACAAAGGTGGCTGGGAGTGTTGGTGACAATTCCATCCCGGTGATCTTATTCGGTGCTCCCGAGAGGCCAGGCTCTTAGCAGTGTGCTCGTCTGCCTGTGTGTATGGCGCGCGGTAGTGTAGCGGTCAGCACGCTGCGCTACGAACCCGGCGACACAAGGTTCATTTCCGCTCACGGTCAATGCCAGTGACGATTATCTGAACCGGTCCTGGGTACCTCCATTAGATGGACTCTGCCTCACAGGAGTACCTGGTGCGGTGTGTTAACATCACCACTCGGGAGACAAAGGCGGCCGGTGGGAGGTGTTGTCCACACACCCCTCGTGTGCCGTGTCAGCCTGCAACTCTTCGAACGGGGTCCCGCGATAACTTTTACCATTTTAAGTTTTGTAACGCCAGCTGTTATTATGACACGTACGGCTCTCTTTGTCAGCAAACTGATGGTGAGAGCCTCCCATGTCTATGGGAACCCTGCGGGTTAATTGGCCACACTTCATCAAACCGATCACTGCGGGTTTCGTGAAAGGCGCCGTGGAAGAAGACGGAAGGCGCGTCAATGATTGTTGCTGCAATACCCTCTGCTGCCCATCGCGTAGCCCTGCCACTGTTATCACTCTGTCGGTGCATTGCAGTCACCACTCAACTCCAATCCAGGTGCAAGCTCGCTTAGCGCGCAAGATCTGACGAATTCTGTCGCAATTCTGGTGAGGTAGTCAGAGGTTCAACCTGAATTGCATTCTAGTCATTCTTAGTGCTGTTGTTGTGTATTGAATGCATTTTAGCTCACGCCTGGACTGAGGAGATAACCGAGTGAGCCAGAGGGAGTTCATCAACGCTTGTGCATCCGGATACCATGGGGTTTACACAAACAGATGTTGTGTACTTCATTCTGGTGAGTGGGTGCGCACAATCCGCCATGCTGAGAAAAGTTTCAGAACGATAGAATTACTTCGCACTGCCGCAAGACTCCCGCACACGGCACCTACGCGTGAGGCCACGTCACCGCCGTCCGCAGATTTCTTCAATGGGTCCCAATGCAGTCCCGAGTCAACTACAAGTTCGCACTCGAGATCACCTATCGACTTGCCCACGTCGATATCTCTCACACGACTCTACTCTCCTCCACCAACTCACCTGCCGTTCCCCTCCCATCTCACTCTACTCTATTCCTCACTTTCTGCTCTAGAACTCAAGCTTCCTGTTGCAGCTCCTCCAGGTCAACCCTCAATTTCTTCAAACACCGTTTTCAGTAAAGCACCCCTCTTCCCACCTTGCCCTCCTTTAGCCCTCAACACAAAGCCCTCAACTCCGTCGAGTTCATAGACCACGTGTTCTAGTACAGGGTCTTGAGATATGGTCGCGTTTAGATGCTTTATAAAGAAAGTCAAATTAACTTGAACGTGTGCAAATGGGACGTGTATGTGTGTGTTTATGCTTTTCAACTAAGGTTCAAGCATACGCTGTCTCCTTCCATTTGTCTGAAATACGGGGAAACGATCATTCTCGTAGCAATGGAGGGTTGGCTTGGAACTGCAAAAAGTGCACTTGATTTCTAGCGCAGCAAGTGTGGAAAGGAGTCGAGTGAGGTGAAATGAGAGAGGTAGCTGAGTTGGTGGAGGGGAGTAGAGTGAACACAACTGTTGCCTAAAGTTTTGCTGCTGTTACGGACATGACGTTTAAAACCGGGCAAATTCATGTCAAAGGCAACCCCGTTTTTGAACACATTCCGTAATCCACGGGTTTGCGTGATTTTTCCAAACTTGTGTCTGGGTGCGTCAGCTGACGTTGCTGCTGAGTGGCGTTTCTACGGCACGGCTCGCCTGCAACTCGTCCACTCACTACCTGCTACGTGGAAACTGCTGTGACATGTGTCTCCCAGGTGAGCAGACGCACTAACCACGAACTATAAATCAACCTGCCAATTGATCAGGGAGTGATGACACACAGAGCGATGTTTAATAAGGTTCAACATTTATCAATTCAACAACCATATTTTAAGAGGCTGGTGTATTTGTGCGTATGTGTACATTGGGCTGGGTGAGCCTCAATGTTCGTGTTTGTTCTGTGTGGGGCACAATAGCGCAGTAGTTTGTCCAATGCACGATCAACCCAGTGACCAACATCTGGCGAGGATACATCCCTAATTTCTGGGCGAGTACACCTACAACACCAGTAGCAATCGGTATCTGAACCCGTTCTGGGCATATCCTGGGGTTGACTCAGCCTTAAATGGCTACTATACCTGACATGATGTCAACATCGTCGCTGGACAAATCAAGAGGCCAGGCGAGGTGCTGGCCACACCACCACTCGTGATTTGTACTGGCTTTAATAGGTGCACGCTAACAGCACCTGCTCCAAACGCCTGGAGGGCTACCCAGGGTATACCTCTGTCCGTTTGTTACAGGATATCGTCGGGTGACCTGGTGCAATGCTGGATCTCCCACTCGGTGTGAGCGCTGCCCTCCGGACACTCCCAATCGGTGATGGGGCAGTTGTGGAGAGAGTGGAGAGTTTTCCATACCTGGGCAGTGTGCTTATGACCGGCTCCAGTATAACAGCAGATGTCTCACTCTGAATCAGTCGAACGGCAATATCTTTTCATCGGTTACGTAACGCTGTGTGGAAGCTACCTGGTCTGTCGCTCCGCACGAAGCTTCAGGTCTTCTCGGCCACAGTCATTCCCTCCCTTCCCTACGCTTGCGAAACATGGACCCCCCTAATGGAGCATCTTTGCCGGTTAGAAACATTTAGGCTGGTCTGCCTACGATCCATCCTGGGTTTAACCAGGCTGGATTGTGTGAGGAGCTCACAAATCCTTGAAAGATCTGGGCAAAGTCACATCGGTGAGCTCCTCTGGCAGGCAAGGCTGCTTTGGCTGGGTCATGCAGCCCGCATGCCCAGCCACCGCATGCCTAAACAGCTTTTGTTCGGCCGGATCAAGGGGGCTAAACGGGCGCGGCACGGGCTAGAAAGGAGATGGAGTAATGTGGTACAGGAGGACGTGGAGCTGAGTGGACTTGCCGATGACTGGTACCAGCGGTGTCAAGATCGGCCTCTGTGGAGGAGGCTCGTGAAGGACGCTACTGGGCAGTTGGAGGCAGTCGCCCTCCAACAACAATGGAGGGCGGAGGAGCGACGCTCACAACCACGAGTGGAGCGCCGGGTGGCTAAAGCACAGCAAGTTGGCAGAGTAGGGGTCACAGGTGGGGCATCAGCCAGTCATCTTGGTCATCTCTGTCAGTCGACCCGTGACACCTGGGTCTGCCCCGTGACTTCCTGCCAGTGGGCGTTCGACACTTCACGCGGCCTCAATGTGCACATAGCCTGGCACAAGCGTCGTGGTGACGTCACCGCCACTTAGTGGAACAAGCTGCCCCTCCCTACACGTCAAAAAATCAGCCTCACTCGCCATCCTTCATTCACTGGTGCCCTTTGCCGAGCCTTACTCCCCCCTCTCTTCCCCATCACCAAATTCCATCCCTCTTTCCGACGTCCCTACCCATCCATCGCACTCACTCATTATTAACCACTCATTGTCACTTTTATCATGGTTTATTTCACGCATAATCATATTCATCACTAGCGGTAAGTACCCGGCGTTGCTCGGGCAAAAAAGGAAGATACACACATGGACTTACACACAGACATTGATCCACACACATAGAAACACATCAACTTAGATGCACACACACACACATATATGGTTAAATCCAGGAAAGGATCGTTAGCAGGCCAGCCTAAATGTTTCTAACTGGCGAAGATGTTCCATTAGGGGGGTGCACGTTTCGCAAGCGTAGAGAAGGGAGGGAATTACCGTGGCCGAGAAGACCTGGAGCCTCATGCGGAGCGAATGACCAGGTAGCTTCCACACAGCGTAACGCAGCCGATGAAAAGATAATGGCGCTCGACTGATTTGGAGTGAGACCTCTGCTGTTAAACCGGAGCCAGTCATGAGCACACTGGCCAGGTATGGGAATCTCGGCAATCTCTCCACTACTGCCCCATCACCAATTGTGAGTTGTGGGGTGGATTGTTCGATGGTACACAATAGCCAGGCAGGTGCTTAGTTTTGGTGGGTCTGATGGTAAGGCCTCACCTCTTATTGGCACACTCCAGTTTCAGCAGCAGTGAGCTGCAATCACCAGAGCATCGGCATACATAACATGGTTGAGCAATAGGGAGGCATCCCTTGACCGCACCCGGGCATGGATCAGCCTCCCATTGTATGTGTACCATATGGTAATTCCTCGGGAACAGCAATTGAAGGCTTCACGAACTACGTGGTCAAAAGATATGTTAAATAATGTGGAGGCAGAGTACATCCCTATCACACCCTAAGGTGTAGAGGGAATGGCTCTGACTGACGGCCATGTAGTTTGACGCGGGGCCACTCACCATCATGAAGGTCCTTAAGGATCATTAGCAAAGTTTGAGGGACTCCAAAAGCATGAAGAACAACCCAGAGGCCAGGCCTACTGATGGTATCATAGGCCTTGAGCAGGTCAATAAAGCAGATACATTCACTCACATACACACATGGACCTACAGACACGCAAAAAAATGGACTTACACTGACTGACATGGAGCCATGTACACAAAGCGACTAACACAGACAGCCATGGACTGACACACACAGACATATCGACTCACACAAACACATGGACTTACACACACATACATAGACTGACACACACATTGCCCTACACACACATAGACATATGGACTGTGACACACAGACATCTACTTTAGATACACACACACATCGACTGACACACACGCATTGACTTACACACATCGAGTGAAACACACGTATGGACTAACACACACATGTGGTCTAACACACACACAGCGACAGATACGCACACAAATGGACTGACACACACACACAAACACTTGTACGTACACACACACACGGGGCGTTGTCCGTTAGAAAAATACAGACACACACATGGACTTACACACAGACATGGACCCACACACATAGAAACGCATCGACTTACACGCACACAAACACATATGGACTCACACACACAGACATTGACTTTAGGCAGACGCATGTAGTTTGTGCACACGAACATTATAATAGTAAGATTATTAGGCAACTTATTAGTTTCATAATAGTAAAGAATGAAGCAAAATTGTTATGTGCACACAAACATTATTTGTAAACGTATTTGTTTAATAATAGTAAACAATAAACCTGAGTTCTTAGCGAAAGATTGAATAAAATTGTACTTTACATTGGCGTGGTGACGCCTCATCCCGTGCAGAGCCCGCGGCCTCGCCTAGATTGGCAAGCCAGAGGAGGTGAGACATTGGCAGGCTGCGAGCTGGACCGCTACCTCCCCCCACCATCCCCCCGCCCTCGCCAGAATAATACTATGTAACCGCTTAAATAATATGAAATTAATATCTAAGGACTTTATATGAGTAACTGCACGCATTGGGGTGGGGGGGGGGGGGGAAGAGGACATCACACTGTGAAGAGAAATCGGCAGCGTGATGTGTATATTTATTACAGGATAAACGCGTGAAATAAAATGTCCCCGTGAGCTCGAGCGAACGCGCATCAGTTGGCAGGGGTCGCCCCCCCCCATGCAATTGGCGTCACTTGGAACGGTCGACGGCGCTCAATAAGTAAATAATTAATCATAGAAATGGCACAAATGTGTTAATTAAACTACTTTAAAGTTTACGGATGGGAAAACGGAATAGCCTATTCCCACCACGAGGCTTAGGGCGTGCCACCTGTCAAATTTTGTTCCACGTTCAGCCCACCGTCCGAGAGCCAAATCTCCCGCAAGCGCGAGCGCGCGGAGACTTTTATATATAAGAAAGAAAAGATGATGTCGTTGCAACACTAAATGTCTTCTGTTTGCAGTATTTAATGAATCTTAACGAGTTGCATTTGTTTATATTTATTTTAAAGTGTCTATCATCAAATAATGTAATAGTTATATTTAATAGTTTATTCATGCCACATTTCGTTTCTGCAAGCAGGATAAGGTCGTCAGCAAACATCATAGAGTTTACATTTTGATTTCCTGCATTAACTCCTATATATGTCGGCAAGTTATCTAATAATTCATCCATAATCATGCTAAATAGTAACGGTGAATGTGGATCCCCTTGCTTTACACCTCTTTTTATATGTATATTACGCATTATTGTTGATTCAAATACAATATCAGTTACATTACACTTATAGATGTTGGTCAAGTACGTTATGGATTCTTTTGATAAATTAAATCGGTTTAAGGCTCTGTCAATCGATTTGTGACTGACGGAATCGAATGCCTTGCTGAGGTCTATTGACACTATTTGCGTATTTGAGTGATTTTGCCTGGCGTTGTGTATGATGAAGTGTAGTAATGCACTGGAATGCTTTCTGCCTGTAATTAACCTTTAATTGCTGCCCTAGACGATAACTTAAATTGTTATGTAATAGCCTGATTACAATTGAGGAAATGGTTATGGGTCTCCAATTTGAGGGTTTTTCTAATTCCTCTTTAGTTTTCGGGATTAGTCTTGTTTTGTGTTGTTTAAATATTTGTGGTATATCCTGTATTTAAAGGATGATATTTAAGATATCTAGTAAATATTTTATTGCTAGTGTCCTAATATCGCTAAGAGTTATGTTGTCCTGACCAGGCAACGTATTTTTCATAATTGCTATGGTTTAAATCAACTCATCCATGGTGATTGCTTTAACGATATCAATGCAGGTTTGGTCGTTTTTCAATTTAGATGGTATATTATCTGGAGGAGAGTCTGATTGGAATAAATGAACAAATGTTCCCCGTATGCTTTCTTCCGTTGGGTATATACTTGGCCCCAATCTATCTGAAATAATCTCGTCTAAAAGAGCTTTCTTGTTCGTATGGTATAAATATTTATATCTCCTGTATTTGATTCGCTTCGATTGTCTTCGATGCATACTCTCATGAATTTCCTTTTTTATGTGTGTTCTTTTCTTTTTAGTGGATTACTTTGATTTAAATACTTTTCTACGTGAGAATTGAGTAGTAGTAATGCCTGATTATGGCTGTAATTCAGGCTCTTTAGATCGTTAATTATGATTTGAAGATCTTCACCTGCTGTGGGTGATTGTTCTTTTTCGTCCCTTATTGCTGGCTGATCTCCTTCCGGACGCGTAGTTGCAAGTGTACCGACAGCTGGCGATTTCTCAATTATTGATGTTGTTTCCGATGTTGTCGGTAAAACTATGTTAACAAGGCATTGATTTCCAACATTATGGGTGTTTTGTTGTAATGTCCTTACCAATGCCTTGTACTCAATATTTCTCCTCTTCCCTTTAATCGCATCTAGCGTTCTGTGTGGCATAACTGAGTTTTGTATTATTTGATTTATGTTTGGTCCTCATCCTTCTGCTAGGCTTCCTTATGGGCCATAATTTCAACCTCTTCTTTTCCCCATCTAACTGTCCTTCCTGGTGATTTTTGCTGTAATATTGCCTCATGTTCTGTTGGATGAGTTCGTCTGGTATGTACCCCTAAACCCGTTTTCGTGGTAAAACCTCTGTTGCAATGTATACAACTAAACAGTGTGTCATTAATTGTGCTGGTTATAGTATTAGTTCTACCTATGAGACTTTTGAAAGTTCTTCCGTAATGCGACGCAATCTTGTGTATGCTATCTGCTGTGCGATTACATATTCGACATTTATATGTTTTGTTTGCATGTGGATGTACCCGTGACATATGTGATGACCAATTTCTATGGTCGAGGAAACCTAGATTGCATGTGTAGGACTAGAAATGACACGCGTTAGGTTGCGCTAATTAAGGGGTGAGGTCGTTAAGAGACGCCGCAGGTGTTAAGGGCAACTGATGACATAGAGTTGTTGTTGCGCCAATTAAGGGGAAGGTCATTAAAAGACGCCAGAGGTGTTAAGGGCAACTGAGGACGCAGGCCAGTGATTGGTCGAGAGGGTGAGTGGTTGTTGACTGGCGCCGGGCTGACTACGATAACAGGATCACGTGAGGCTGGTGGCCTGAGGGCGAGTGGCGAAGCAGGAGATGAGATAATTAATTGGGGCTGATTGGTTCGGGTATAAAGGCAGAGCGTAGCGAAGAGACAGGAGTCGTGGTGAGTGTTGGAGTCGGAGCTGGAGACGGTGCCTGGGACAGAGACGGAGCAACAGAGAGTATAGTATAAGGTAGCAGTGAAACAGAGAGTATAGTATAAGGTAGCAGCGAAAAAGAGATTATAGTATAAGGTAGCAGTGAATAAGAGAGTATAGTATAGGGTAGCAGTGGATAAGAGCGTCTAATATAAGATGGCAGTGGACAAAGAGAATGCAGTATACGGTAGCAGTGGATATAGAAAGTACGGACAGAGTATCAAGGACAGAGCGAGTACAGCGTAGCGAGCAGCAGAGTATCGGACCTGAGTGGAGGGAGAGAGCAAGCGAAGCGGCGAGGCGGAGCGAACGGAGGAACATTGAACGATGCTGTCAGCGATGTGAACTATACGCAGAATAAAAGGAACGAGAAAGACAAGAAGTTGTCGCGTCAGTAACAGTCCTACACATGGATAACATTTGTTATCTGTGCATGGGTAGTCCCATAAAAACATGTCCTAAAGGATAAGTTCTGTAGTCAGCTCGCCTGGTAATCGCTCATTCATGAGCGATGTTAGTTCGTCACAGAGTAGTCCGTCCGGTTTGTTTCCTTTATAATTCGCGACTTGCGTTTATAGCACACAGCATTGTCGGCCCATTGTACGCTATTGTGATTAGCTTTTTCACCGCACATCAGCAGCCAATCGTCGGTCAAAATTTACTCCTTAGATTTGCACTTATTTCTAGCAATACAACAGATGTAATGTTGAATTGTGTTCATTATTTAGGTGAGATCGCACAAATATACAAATGTTTCACCTAAACCCGCCACCAGCCGACACAACCAACCCGCAAGGACCGTAACACAAGCATAGCTTGCCAACACCGTACCAGATTAGCACACCAGTATGCTAAAGGGTCTAGCCGCAACATCCACATAGAGTTGCATGATGATGATTATTAAGATTATTTGCATGCAATAGAATTTGCAAGGAACATACAATTGATGCAAAAAAGGAGAATGTATATACAAGTACAGACAATAACGCATTATAAACAGAACAGGTCCCTGCGGCGTGGGCTGGTAGGAACAAATAACCAAAGAATCTAAACATCATGTATTATTACACTTGTTTAGCCAGGAAAGCCTCACTGAGTGTAAAGGTTTTTGTAGTGTCCTGCCAAGTGTTTGCAGTAGGGGGCGATGTTGCTACACCTAATCGGACGATACGAAGGGAGAGTTTGAGGCCTAGTTCTAGGCTTTAGGCCTAGCTGTAGGCTTGAGGCCACTGTGAGTAAATTTTTAATTTAAATGTTTTAATTATTAATGTAAAAGCTTTAAATGTAAATGTTTATATTTAAAAACATCAGGGAATGTAACATTATTAAACATTAACTCCCTTTCACACACGCGGGGGTACGATAAGAAGGGATAGTTTGAGGCCTAGTTCTAGGCTTTAGGCCTAGCTGTAGGCTTTAGGCCGCTGTGAGTTAATTTTCAAATTAAATGTTTTAATTATTAATGTAAAAGCTTTAAATGTAAATGTTTCTATTTAAAAACATCAGGGAATGTAACATTGTTAAACATTAACTCCCTTTCACACACGCGGGGGTACGATACGAAGGGAGAGTTTGATTCCTAGTTCTAGGCTTTAGGCCTAGCTGTAGGCTTTAGGCCGCTGTGAGTTAATTTTTTATTTAAATGTTATAATTAAAAGCTATCTCAGGGAAGTATAAGGGAATGTTACACTTGTTTAGCCAGGAAAGCGTCACTGAGTCTAAAGTTTTTTAATTAAAAGCTATCTCAGGGAATTATAAAATAAGGGAATGTTACACTTGTTTAGCCAGGAAAGCGTCACTGAGTCTAAAGGTTGTTGTAGGGTCCTGCCAAGTGTTTGCAGTAGGGGGCGATGTTGCTACACCTAATCGGACATCGGACGGACGGATGGACGATATAATCTATTGTAGGCTGGTTCACTTCGTTCCTACCAGTAAAAAAGAATAATAATTAGATTGATCTTTTCCTTTGTAAAATAATAAATGTACGATCCTGTTCCATATCTTCTTACTCGGTCCATGATGCTGGCTCATATTTGCTGGCATCCACTTAAAAATGTGAAACATAGAGTCCACGTAGAATGTAAGTACCAAAAAAATAGAGCTTGGTACACATGTAGTCAAACCAAACTTATTTCACAAGTTGGTGGGTTGAAATCTCCTTAGGCGGTCGTCTCTTTGTTCTTCAAGTACATCGGCCTCCTTGAAGTCGTCGAACTTGTAGAGTGGCGTGCAAGAAATGGCAAAACGGCCAAACGTGCCCGCGACGTGTGTAGCCACATGTTTTTCCGGGCGATACACGCAGGTGAAGTCCAGCACCAAGTCGATCCACTCAATTGTGGTATATTGACGCCCGATCACCACCTGGTGAGCAACAGTTCCGTTGGTGTCGTTCACAATGATCCATGCACCGCATTTCCTCCTGCTGCAACGTTTGGATGATTCATGCCTTGGGCGACCTTCTTGCGTTCCCTTCAAGCCCGGATATGCACCGCGTGTAGGAAGTCGCTGTGTGCCAGCACCGAAATGGTAGCCTCGATGTTGGGCCCCGCAATAAAGTTGTTTTCCAGCGACGTTCACACCTCACCTCAGTGCAGATACGTCTGTTGTATATGTTGGGTGTGAAAATTTTGATGTGTTGTATGCGTGCGTGGGTGAAATTATTATGTTGTATATGTGGGTTATGAATATTCAGTGAAAATAATAATAATCAATTGAAATTTGGCCAAATGTGTAATTATCCGGAAATACTTTAATCCATGTAATTACGCACATTTAATTATGCCAATTCGAGAGGTAATTGTAGTAATTATGCGAGTGGGTGTAATTATGATAATGCAAGTCGTTATGATAACCAGACCCCGCCTCGGTGACGAGGGTGGGTTATCGATCGGAATAAGGCAATTGATCGTATGCAGTTATGCAGGTGTGGTGTAAGTATACAAGATTAACTTAGATTAACTCGGCCTCGTTGTCTAGGTTCGTCTCATTCTCGCTTATTTAGGTCCCCGGTTCGCCCCGTTATCGCTTTAACATTTACTGAGTATGTGTTAGTGTGTTTATTAAGGTCACCAAGTTCAGATCTCAACGCAGAAGCAAATCTTATGCATAGTTCAGGAAAGAATCACACAACCACTTCTGTATTAATCAATTTATTACTAATTCAACCTCAACTATGATATAGTATGCGAACTCTCAATCCCGGAACGTCAACACGGCATCAATACAGTATCATCAATGATTGTCTGATTTCACTTGACAACGGCACATGGATCCCGCGTAACGCGATGGTTGTTAGTGAGAGAGAGAGTCGTTAAAACATGCAAATACTATGCTAAGAAAACCTTAACGTTAATGAATGAAAGATGCTTGAAAGATTATACGGCGATAAAACACAATCAAAACAGTTATTATTCTTAAAGGCACCAATCTCAACAGATACATCGCAGGTTATCTGACAACAGAGTGGCTCGGCGGAAGGAGGTGCCAAGAATCAATTCGTATTGATGGATCTGTTGGGAATTTATGCGATTAAGAGTACAGTCCACTAAATATTAAAGATAATACTCTTATAAATGACGGATGGCCATCACTCGGTCTCGAGTTTTTCTTCACAGCCACGGATGGCTTATGGGTTCGAGTGGGTTTGAGTGGTAAGAGTTGTCTTCAATAGTCAGTGTTCGGAGTCGGTTCTTTATGTCAAACAACGCCTGGTGGTCGTGTGGTGAGGGGGCGGTGCGCGTCATACGTATTAGTCGCTCCTCTGTCGCCGTGGGGAATTGGTTGGATGCCTGTTGATACGCTGTCGTAGTTCGGAACCCGGTCGGTAGGTGGCGCCCGCAGCTCGCTCGCAGCGCACCGTCATCCTCTCGTCGCCAGACCGCGACCCTGGCTGCCAGCAGGGGCCTCTGACGCGGCAGGTTGAGCTGTCAAGCGGGTCTTGCCCGCCTGCAGAGGAGACGGGGAGCTGCTTGAGTCGAGCCCCGAGAGCCAGCTGAACTCGGCTGAGTCCCAGAAGCTGAAGAGTCGAGCCGACCCGTTAGTCGCAGCTCGCCCTTGAGTCGACCCGCTCGGTCGAGCTCCTGATGAGTTGACACTTCTGGTCGGACTCGGCTGATGAGTCGAGCCGACCCTTCCGGTCGAGCTCGCTCATGAGTCGACCCTGTTGGTCGCACTCGTGATGAGTTGACTCCTGGTCGAACTCGGCTGATGAGTCGAGCCGACCCTTCCGGTCGAGCTCGCTCATGAGTCGACCCGTTGGTCGCCCTCGTGATGAGTTGACTCTCCTGGTCCAACTGGTTTCCAATGCTCAGAGTCCTTTCTTTTATGCCGAAAAATCCCTTTGGGTCCTGCCCACAAGGCGGGGTTTTCTTTTGATTTACTGTGTCAGGATCTGTCCGTGTGTAGGTGTGTTCATGTGTGTGTCCGTACGTCCGTGTGTCCTTGTGTGTATCACCCACGGCATTTTCCGTTGTCATACTCCCTCCATAAAATCCATGAGCAAACAATCAGATGTTACAAATTGCCTCGAAGTCGTCTCTCTGTCTGGGTGCAATATTATCTCTTGTTTGGCCTTCTTCATGAACCAAAACACAGACGTTACAAATCGTCTCATAGGCACCTCTGTCCGTGTTGCACGACCTGGAGGGAGGGGCACACTCCCTCCGATCCTCACAGCACACAAAGACATGGTTAAAAGTTTTAAATTAACATTTGTCCCTTACCATTTCCCAGTTATGATTCTGTATGTAGCCTAAGGTGTGTCGTTTCCCATCGTGGTGCTTGACTCAAGTGGAGGTGCCTCCCCGAGCACATACACACTCCCATCCCGCGCTGCGGGGATACAAAGACGGCCGGGATCTCCCTTTCTCTCCGACCCTGGGTTTAACATCGCTCTTTTATTATGTATTTTATTTCGACCTAGTGGTGATTTATCCCGCTATCCTGGCTTTTCATAAGTTTTACTTTTGTCTTTCATGCATAGGCTTATTATTATTAATTTCTTTCCGATATCTTAGGTTAAGGGGTAAGTTTCTTGATCCTAGGAATTCGTATTCCTTGGTGTCTGCATGGTTATATAAGCGGAATATAGTTGACGGTGAATAGCGTTAACATTGATGTTATGTACGATATTATGTATTGTGATGTTTTTAACTTAACTTGGTCAGGGCTTTACTGACATGAAGTTGTATTTCATAGCCTGGCAGTCTTTGCCTCACTCTGTCTCTGCTCGCCGGTGTTGTTGCTGTCCAGCTGACGCCGTTAACTCAAGGCCTCATTAATTTCCGTCACTCCTTGTAGGTGAGGGCGGTTGAACCTTGGAGTCAGTTCTGGTTTTTGTCTGCTTGCTTTTTCTGATGTCCCCTGACCCCGGGAGTTATCATTCCTACTTTTATGGCCTGTCGAAGCCCGACTCGCTGTGGCTGGGCTTGGTGTGTTGTTCCCGGCTTTTTGCTTACGTTTGCAGTTCGCCGTGCTCTTAATTTCCTTCCCTCTTCAACCTTATATCGACTATTCGCTCCTGTCTGGGTGCGATTCAATTTTGACTTAGGAAGGTTCTGATTGTCATATGCTTTGGGTCGAGTTGTATATTAAGGTATGGAAATAACATTTCATATTGACTTAATGATGGTGATGGTTCAGTAGGCGTAACTTGTGGCCTGGTTTAATTGGAGTGGGTGTGAATATCAATAACTTTAGCCTACCCTGTTGTTAAATTCTGATTTTAACGTTGCTTTAATAGCAATACAGAATAATTGAGCTTTTCGACTTAACTAGGCGAACACGAACTTTTGGTGACCTCCGCAGCCTTGTTATTCAGCTGAGTCTGCATCCTTGATATACAACGCTCTTATTCGTCTCACTGTGGTCATCCAACCTTCTGCTCTGGGAGTGTTATTCTTAATTTCAGGTCAAAGGCCCCCTCACGGTTCAGCCGGGCAGGGTTGTTAATCAGCTCCCTCCCCTGTGCACACAGCGTTGCTGACCCACTTCATTTGACCACTCACCCTGGATTTAATAATTTAATTCCTTAAAACCATGCAGGATGGTTGGCTTTTTGCCTTAATTATGTCTGGCTGACTCTCCCACTGTCTCTGCCGCCTGCACGGGTGACATATGCCCGTTCATCAGGCCCCCTCCTTCCTTGAAGCAAGGTTGCAAATTCTGTCATCCTAGCCCTCCTCCAGTTCATTACTTAACAACACCTGGTGTTTTGCAGTTTGCTGCTTTTTGGGGTGTTTTCATTCATTATATATCAATGATGATAATATATAAAAATATCAAGTTTGGAAGAAGGGTTAGGATACAACACGTCCCATGTCACCGAGGAGGCAGGTGCAGACAAAGAGGCTTTGTGGAGTCTCACCAGCCAATCCTCCGTTTTGTCACACCCCACAAGGACATCATGGTCATGTGTCCAATGCAGTTCCCATGGCCCAGTCATCCTTCTTGACCCCAGCAGCAGTCACCACTGTGGTTGCAGTGGTGACTACTGTGGTGTGAGACTGGTTGCTGTTGTAGCAGAGACAGAAACGATTGACTTTGCCAAAACGTCTGATGCCATGCACTTGCATCCCGTGCAGCCATGGAAGCAGGTGCAGCCATGGAAGCCTTGTAGAGTCTCGCCCTTGAGACCACCGTTTCTGCATGCACCATGAAGTCAAGCTGGAGCCGCAGAGACGGTAGTTGTAGTAGAGAAAAAAAATCTTGGGGCACAACAAATAGTTATACAAGTAGTGGATGCCAGTAACCATAACCATTGTATTGCATGTGTGCAAAACCTTCACACGCTTCACTGAATGTCAATGTATTCAAAGGCGCTTTGTGATTTCCATAGAAATCCCGTTGAAGGCCGCCATTTTCCTCTCAGCCCTCTATAACAGAAGTTACCGACTCTACTCCGAGGAGGTGGGAAAATGACTTATGTGGAAAAGGCTATAATGATCGATAAGACAAGTGTGTAGGACAAACAAAAACACATAACACACACCTGTCAAATCATCACGAGGCTGTACAGCTTGTCCACTGGTTGCAGTTGCTGAAGCCTTTGAGACGCATTCCACATTCGGCTCTTTCAAGCCGATCCTTTCCGGGTTTAATGGCCCGTCCATGACCAACGTCAAAAGTGTTATTGCGCTTAATGTTTTAATCATATTGTAGGGGTGTTACGGAGGGGCTGTTATACAATGGGATCAGATGGGAAAGAAACACAGTGGGCGTGGCTATGTCGGTGCACGGGAAGGTGCTCCCAGCGACGTCCGCATCGGGCAGCCTGGGGGGGCTGACTCAGAGCTGGGATCCCCCAGGGCCCCACCCCTCAGCGGGGTGGGGCTCAGGGAGAGATGTTGAAGCTAACCAGTGAAGACTGAATATCGTCGTAGATAGAGCCCTGGACTCCCCTGGATCGCCGCCCTTATCAGGGCCGAACGGGATCGAGCCAGCGGCGTGGTCCCAAAAGTCAGAGCCGGTGCTCTTGTAAGAGCTGGTCTGGGACTCTGGGTACCGTGAGCCCGACTTACCAGTGTCGGGCTAGCTTGCCTCCCCTAGCCCGTTAGTGGAGGACCCAGAGGTAGGCTAGGCGTAGCTAGAGAGTGTATCCCCAGTTAGACGGGTGAGGGGGCCGATACCCCCTCCAGTGTTGTATGTCAGTGTTGTGCTGTACCGACACGGAATAAATACGTGTGCCTCCAACCCCGGCATCCAAGTCTCCTCGAACACTATTACAATATCAAGATTCCCATGCGGTCGCCCGTTTAACGTCACTCTGATATCCAGCACCAAAGATAAACAGAGAATGGGGGTCAATAATACCAGGACCCTCACACTGGTATGCGCCGATGTCCTTGGTGCCCCAAGCTGTCGTCACCCTGTTACCAGGCACGGTTGTCAACAGAGAATGGGAATCAATAATAATAATTTCTTGACTCGGTCTGGACATCGTAGGTTTTTCAACTTTAGATGCCCCATAGGCACCTTCGTACTGCGTCTGGGTTGATACTAAGACGAATAAGAGTTTCATGGGACGCTGTCGCCATGAACCCTCAGTGTTGCTTACATCTATATTTGCGGGTCTAACTATAATGGATGGATCGCCACCCCGAGCGCCACCCATAGCACGTTGTTTGGCCAGGCCTCGTGCCAACTGGCTTGAGAACGTTAGTTTTTCAATCATAAGTTTTTGCAGCCTTTAATAATCCTGTATACAGGCCTCTATACAGGATGGGAGATGGAATAGGTGCTTTAACCTTGTTGGCCATTGTCAAGATTTAACTCAAGGCAATGTTACCGGCGGGACCACGAAGAGGTCACGGCCACTATGACTCTCGTTCCTTTCCCAAGGGAACGCACCATAAAACCAAGTCATAGTTACTCCCGCCATTTACCCGCACTTCATTAAATTTCTTCACTTTGACATTCACAGCACTGGGCAGAAATCACATCGTGTCAACACCCGTTCGCGAGCCATCGCGATGCTTTTTTTAAATAAACAGTCGGATTCCCCTGTTCCGCACCAGTTCTAAGCCGGCTTAGAACTGCACGGGGTCCTGGCACCCCGGGGAAAGGGCACCGGGGCCGCACGGCCGCAGCCAACGAACCGCCGCAGCGGAGGCGCTCCGCAGGAAGGGCCCGGCACACGTCCAAACTCGTCCCCCAGCCGCAGGAGACGACGGCAGGAGCATCGCCCAGACCCCGCTTCGCACCACAGCCCGACCGACCCAGCCCTTAGAGCCAATCCTTGTCCCGAAGTAACGGATCCGGCTTGCCGACTTCCCTTACCTACATTGCTCCAACATGCCAGAGGCTGTTCACCTTGGAGACCTGCTGCGGATATGGGTATGGCCCAAAGCGAGATTCAGAGCTCTCTCCCCCGGATTTTCAAGGGCCGACGAGGGCTCACCGGACGCCGCAGGAGCCGCGGCGCTCTGCAGGGCGCAGGCCCCTATCTCGGGACAAACCCATTCCAGGGCGCCCTGCTCTTCACCAAGAAAAGATAACTCTCATCGGGGTCCCTGCCGGCATCTGCGGGCTC
>NC_136110.1:15538814-15693720 GCF_965212315.1 Lampetra planeri
CCCCTTCCTCCTCCCACACACGCACAAGGCCGGCCACATGCATCATGCCCCGGCCGCCTCACCGCAACGCAGGGACTGGTACCAGGCAGGCCGCCTACGCCGGCGAGGCCTCGGGCCCGCACTGCAGGTAACCGGCGGCACTCGCTTTCAGGGGTTTGACCGTCAGTCTCCAGAAGAGTGCACTCCCTCCCTCGCCCCTCTGCCTGGCCGGGTGGAGAGGGACGGCACTCGCAGCAGCGAAGGGATCAACGCCCGCAGCCTCCCTCCGCCGCCGACACCGAGAGCTCACACATTGCCAGTAATGATCCTTCTGCAGGTTCACCTACGGAAACCTTGTTACGACTTTTACTTCCTCTAGACAGTCAAGTTCGATCGTCTTCTCAGCGCACCTCCAGGGCAGTCGCCTGCCCCAGCAGGGCCAATCCGAGGACCTCACTAAGCCATCTAATCGGTAGTAGCGACGTCGGGCCCCGGAGGACAGGGTCCTAGCCTAGCTGGTCTTCAGTCATCGTCTTCAGAGCGCTGCCTCGAGCCGTCCTGGGGTCCGTCTTTTATACACACCTCGGGGACTCTCTGTCCCCGGTACCGCCTCCTTTCTGGAACCTTCCAGGTGGCTCTGGAATAACCCCCCAACCCCTCACCTGGGGTCGGGGGGGGGGGAACTCGGCCTCTCAACGGTCCGGTTCTCTCTCAAACTCAGGGTTGCACCCCCTGTAGACTCGTGCCCGCAACTACAGGTAAGTATACAGGGTAATGTGTGCTTGTATTTCCGACGCTACATATACAGCAATAAATACTCTACATAGAGAGAGCATGGCATCTGCGTGTGTGCACTGCATGACACACGGTGTACAGTGTGTAATGCACAGTGATGTGCTGCTGCTGCTGCTGCACCTATTGACGTTGATGTCGGGGCAGGCAGAGTCCTCGCTCCGGGTCCCGATGGCATTGCTCCGGGGGAACGTGCAGAAGAAGGCGTTGGCCAGAAGGCAGGTGGCCTGCTCCTGAGACATCGTCAGCATCAAGCCGGTGTCCCGGCGGAGCAGCAGCAGGGGCTGGGGACACGTGCGGTGCACAGGGTGAAGCGACGTTACACGCGGCAACGGGTGGCACGGGGTTGCAGAGAAGCAACGGCGCAATGGTAACACTGATGCAGAGCACTGAACCTGCACCACTGGCATGCTGGGGTCTGGATCAAGAAGTTCTGAAATGCACATAAACCAGATTATTGTTGTACACGTGAGGTTCATGGTGCAGCCCTGCAATTACTTGTTCATGCAACTGCTGGTGAAAGAACCCCAACTAGAGGGAGGTCTAGAGTGCTGATCCAGTAAGTATTATTTGGCCAACTTTTCCACACTGACCATACGTCTTGAAAGAGGTGGGAGTACTCGCCATTTAGCCCACTGCACGCGACCCACCGATGGACTGTGGGTGGACAAAAACAGAGAATTATGGTCAATGTTTTCAAGGCCATGCTGTAAGATCGAACCGCGACATTTGAAGTCAATCGTGCTAACCATCCCACAGTCATGGCAACAGTCCTTTTGCAGAAATCAAATAAAATATTCGAGAGGGCTTCACACAAGAAACAAGAAGATTTAGTGGTTTGGACGTGGCCCTCCAATGAATACAGAGAGGGTACCACAAGTAGCGGTCCATACTCAGGCGCAAGGAAATAGAAGCAGAGACAAACAATGAGATAGATCGATGCAATAAAGAATTGGCAGTGGTGCACCAAGCACGATCCCTTGCTGAGCGCATTGCGCCTCGTGCACACAGACAGCACCAAGCACGACCCCTTGCTGAGCGCATTGCGCCTCGTGCACACAGGCAGCACCAAGCACGACCCCTTGCTGAGCGCATTGCGCCTCGTGCACACAGACAGCATTAAGCACGATCCCTTGCTAAGCGCATTGCGCCTCGTGCACACAGCACCAAGCACGATCCCTTGCTGAGCGCATTGCGCCTCGTGCACACATACAGCACCAAGCACAATCCCTTGCTGAGCGCATTGCGCCTCGTGCACACAGACAGCACCAGGCCGAGTTTGGCGGCCCCCGCGCTCCGCGAGTGCCGCGAGGAGACGGCGGCGGAGGCGCTGCAGCAGCAGCCCCCCCCCCCATCTCCGGACCCCTCCCCCCACTTCTCACCCTGACGCCACACAACCGGTGGGTAGGCAATGCCCTCTGGTGGACAAAGCGCGGTACAGGCGGCAGCACGAAACGCCGCACGAGACGCCAGCAGCGTTGCGATGCCAAGGTTACTCACCCGAACACCTCTGTACACTTACACACATAAACACACACCTCTATACACTTACACACACCTACACACACACCTCTATACACTTACACACACCTACACACACACCTCTATACACCTACACACACCTACATACACACTTCTATACACTTACACACACCTACACACACCTCTATACGCTTACACAATCCTACATACACCTCTAAACACACACAGCTACACATACACCTCTATACACTTACACACACCTACACGCACACACCTCTATATACTTACACACACCTACACACAACACACCTCTATACGCTCACACACACCTACACACACCTCTAGACACTTACACACCTACACACACACCTCTATACACCTACACACACCTACAAACACCCCTCTATACACACACACACACACACCTACACACACACCTCTTGACACTTACACACACCGACACACACCTCTACACACTTACACACACTTACACACACCTCTATACACTCACACACCTAGAAACACCTCTATACACTTACACACACCTACACACACACCTCTAGACACTTACACACACCTACACACACACCTCTAGACACTTACACACAGCTACACACACACCTCTTGACACTTACACACACCAACACACACCTATATACACTTACACACACCTACACACACACCTCTATACACTTACATATGTAGTGACATAAGAAGGGAGGGGCTGCTGGGGGCTCTGGGTCCCTGGGCGGGTCAGGCGCTTAATCCCCTTGGCGCCAGGCGTGGGTTCTCAGGCGGGTCAGACGCTTAAGCCCCTTGGCGTCAGGCGTTGAGTTCCCAGGCGCTTAATCCTCTTGGTGCCGCCAAAGGGGGGGGCTGTGTGTGCTCTGTGGGATATCTGGGGGCGCACACGGCCCCACCCCTCGTTGGGGACTGGGCATATAAGCGGAGCTCCCTGGACGATCGGGGCCCAGTTGTAACTCAAGACCCAAGACCCACGACCAGCCATCTGAAGACCCTGGGATGCTGTGAGAGCCAGTGGTGGGACTCTGGAACTCCCGACTCTACGACCTTGTGAGGGCGAGTTCCGGAGCGTAGCCAGAATAGAGCATCTAGGCTGTGTAGCTAGGCTGTGTACCTAGGCTGTAACAGAGTATCAGGACTGTTGGAGAGTTGGACTGTTGGAGTGTTGTATTGTAATAAAGAAGTTACCTCCACAAGTGTCTCCGGAACCCGTTACACATACACCTACACATACACCTCTATACACTTACACACACCTACACACACCTCTATACACTCACACACACCTACACACACACCTGTATACACTCACACACCTACACACACACCTCTTTACACTTACACACACCAAAAACACACCTCTATACACCTACACACACCTACATACACACCTCTATACACTTACACACCTCTATATGCTTACACAATCCTACATACACCTCTAGACACACACAGCTACACATACACCTCTATACACTTACACACACCTCTATATACTTACACACACCTACACACAACACACCTCTATACGCTCACACACACCTACACACACCTCTAGACACTTACACACCTACCTCTATACACCAACACACACCTACACACACCCCTCTATACACACACACACCTACACACACACGCACCTCTTGACACTTACACACACGACACACACATCTACACACTTACACACACCTACACACACACCTCTATACACTCACACACACCTAGACACACCTCTATACACTTACACACACCTACACACACAACTCTAGACACTTACACACACCTACACACACACCTCTAGACACTTACACACAGCTACACACACACCTCTTGACACTTACACACACCGACACACACCTATATACACTTACACACACCTACACACACACCTCTATACACTTACATACACCTACACATACACCTCTATACACTTACACACACCTACACACCTCTATACACTCACACACACCTACACACACACCTCTATACACTTACACATACCTACATACACACCTCGATACACTCACACACACCTACACACACACCTCTACACACTTACACACACCTACACACAAACCTACACACACACCTCTATACACTTACACACACCGACACACACCCTCTACACACTTGCACACCTACACAAACCTCTATACACTTACACACCTACACATACACCTCTATACACTCACACACACCTACACAAACACCTCGATACACTTACACACACCTCTACACACTTACACACCTACACACACACCTCTATACACTTACACACACACTTCAACATATTAATGTAGTGGGTACAATGGAGAAAGGCAAGACCACTCAGCTCACATTCTCCCGTACCGCATCAGTTAATCTCTACTCCAGCCCATGTCGTGCCCAAATCTTGACTTTAAGCTTTCGTGACTGCTTCTTTCTTTGAACCCATCTACGTGACTTTCCCGAAAGACCCAAAGATCATGTCGTGTCCGTTTAGGCCCGTCTATCCGGCCAAACAGAAGCTGCTTGGCCATGCGGTGGCTGGGCATGCGGGCTACATGACCCAGCCAACGCAGCCTTGCTTGCAGGGACTTTGTCCCAGGATGGATCGTAGCCAGGACAGCCTAGACGTTTCTACCTGGCGCAGATATTCCATTAGGGGGGTCCACGTTTCACAAGCGCCTCTACATCAAAGTAAAAAGGACGTTAATTCTAGATTTGAAGCTTTCGTGACTGCAAGGATTCATATTCTTAGGTTTTTTCGGTAAAGTCACGTAGGTAAAACATTTAAATTAATAAAAGTAAAATAAAATAAAAATCACGACGTTTCGGAGGCAACACAAGCTTCCGTCTTCAGGTGGAACCGTCACAGCCACGACAGCTGTATTACTTGATACAGCTGCGACAGCCACGACAGCTGTATTACTTGATACAGCTGTCGTGGCTGTGACGGTTCCACCTGAAGACGGAAGCTTGTGTTGCCTCGGAAACGTCGTGATTTTTATTTTATTTTACTTTTATTAATTTTAATGTTTTACCTACGTGACTTTACCGAAAAAACCTAAGAATATAAAAAGGACGTCATGATGAACAAGGGATGATAACCTTTAAATGAAATAGGTCCGTGTCACCGCGGCCTTACAGATTGCACACGAATGGATGCAATGAATATCACGTCGTGGTCTGCTTTTTCGCTTGCAAGTTTCAGATTTACTGCAATACACCCGTCCTTGGACAGGCAAAAGGCTCGTCTAACAGAGTGGTTCCCTGTCAGTAACATCTGGCAGTTCACCAGTGTTGGTTCAAGCGAGCCTGACTGCTGATGAGACACTGAGAGACGAAGCCTGTTTCAGGGTACTGTTTGTGATGACGGTTGTGCGGCTGAGAAGCACCACTCGCTTTGTGTGCGTGGAGAAGTGGCGATGTGGAGGCTGTACAGCTCGGTTGTCTTGCCCCTTGCGTTGCAGCAGCAGCTGTAGTTTTGTGTTCGTCCACTAGAGAGCATCACGTGCCTTGTGGAGAACCTGCAGTGCCCTTACATCCTATAGCCCTGACCCTATAGCCCTGTCCATAACCTAATACTTTTGTTATCCTTCCCCAGCACTTCGGATTAGCACGGTTGTCTATGTACGGTGCGAAAGAATTTCAGCATACATCATGTTCATCTCAGGCCGCCTTCAATAGCTGCCCCCAAACATGAGTTATCATTTGTGGTCAAGTGGCTTCTGAAATATAAGCTAATACCTCATTGGATTTTACCTGATAAGATAAAAAAAATTGCTTAGTTACTTTTTTACTGATTTGTTTACTTTTCCTACACCTTGCACTCCGATCGTATTTTTGTATTGTTTGTTGCTGTAACGTTCAAACCCGCCCCTACTAGACATCTCTGAAAAAAGCTTTATAGCTCATCGGATTCCTCCAGTATGATTACATATTCAGATTTTTATTCTCATATACATATCTGGGGCAGCTCGTATTGGTCGTGAACCCCGATGAAGGCCAGCAAGGCGCTCGAAAGGGACGGAGTGGTTAGTACCGTGTCTGGTCCTCAGACCCACCCACCCAATCACTCAATCATTCAAATACGCAATTACCCACGTACATATTCACCCACTCACTCAATTGCCCACTCAACCACCCAATCAACGACTCACCCACCCACTCACCCACTCACTCACCCACTCAAGTACTCACTCAGTCACCTACTCACCCACTAATTCAATAATTCACCGACTCACCCACCCACTCACCCACCCACTCACCCATCCACTCACCCACCTACTAACTTACCCACCCACCTACTAACTTACCCACCCGCTCACCCACCCACCCGCTCACTCACCAACCCACCTGCTCACTCACCCACCCACCCGCTCACTCACCCACCCACCCGCTCACTGACCCACCCACCCGCTCACTGACCCACCCACCCGCTCACTTACCCACCCGCTCACTCACCCACCCACTCGCCCACTTACTAACTCACCCATCCGCTCACCCACCCACCCACGCACCTACTCACCCACCCACCCAATCACCTCCCCACCCACCCACGCACCTACTCACCCACCCACCCACCCAATCACCTCCCCACCCACCCACCCAATCACCTCCCCACCCACCCACCCAATCACCTCCCCACCCACCCAATCACCTCCCCACCCACCCAATCACCTCCCCACCCACCCAATCACCTCCCCACTCACCCACCACTCATTCACCCACTCATTTACCCACTCACCCATCCAACCACTCACTCAAATATCCACTAATTTACCCATTCACTCATCCAACCACTCAATTATCCACTCACACACAGACTCACGAACTCACCCATTCACCCAATTACTCATTCAAAAATCCACCTCCCCATTCATTTAATTACCCATTCAACCATTCATTCATTCAAAATAACTCACTGACCCGCCCACTCACTCATCCACCCACCTAATCATTCACCAATCTTAACCACCCACTTACTCATTAACACATTCACACATCCACCAATCTACACACTGAATTACCCACTCATTCATCCACCTACCACCCACCTACTCATTCACACATTGACCCACTCATTCAATTACTCATCCACCCATTCAACCACCTACCATCCGCTTACCCAGGCACCAACTCATCCAATTACCCACACACCGATTACCCACACACCGATGCACTCATTCATCCACCACCTACCCACCCAACTTGCCACTCGATTTTGGTGTACCCAGTTGTACTGTTTGGCGGACAGAGGCAAGGGAACTTAAGATACTCGACCATTTGTTTCAACTACTGTACCAGAAGGTGGAACCAGCAATCTCTCTATTGCCAGTGAATTTTACGAGCCATTGCATCACAGCAGCCCCCTCCAGTATTTCATGCTCAACGAGGGTCTCTCTCTCTGCGTGCACATCAGGGTAATATTTAATGAGGTGGTGTGGACGTCTTGCTGCTTCGTGTTGGATGTGATGGCAGTGGGAAAGTGGGGCAATGGAACAGCGGGGCATTAGGGCAGAGTAGCACCAGAGCAGTGGAGCAGCGGAGCATACGGGCAGTGAGGCAATGGGGCAGAGGGGCAGTGGGGCAGAGGGGCAGTGGGGCAAAGGGGCAGTGGGGCAGAGGGGCAGAGGGGCAGTGGGGCCGTGGGCATTGGGGCAGCAGGACAGCGGAGCAGCTTGGCAGAGGGGCAGTGGGGCAGTCAGGGGGCGGATGTGTCAGACGAATCGCTGATTATCTTTTCCCACCACTGCCTGTACACGTTCTGAAGAAGGGCCATTGCCTGAAACTTCTCTCATGACATAGTTGTCATTTTACCACCACACACACAGCCGGGACACTGCACACGAGCCAAGGCACATTTAACCAACCCAGGCAGCACTCACAAGCAATGCAAAGTTACATTGTTTCCGCATAAGTTTACGTCATGAAGTTTATAATAAAAACAACAATGATAAGTCTTACATAATACATTGGATTGATCCTATCTCTTAACAGAGTTAGTCTGTTGGCAGCATTCATTGTCCAGTCCAGTCCTGGCATCTGCTGCTCAGTTTCCTTCCCCGGCTGCGGTCCCAGTGGCACCGTCTTTCCGGGGAATCGTGTGGTGTGTGTGTGGTGTGAGTGGTGTGTGGTGTTTGTGGTGTGAGTGGTGTGTATCACGGGGTGGGTGGGTAGATGGTGTGGTGCATGTGGTGATAGCGATCATGGTAGGCACCGAACCACCTCCATCACCCCAACTGTGCGGTCGACCGGCCGCAACAAAACAGCATCATGCTGCGGAGGAGCGCACGATCGCGTTCGCCACACGAGCCAGGCCCTTTAGTTCCTGCACTACCACCTCCTCCTCCTGTGTGTAGGTGTGTGTAAGTGTAAATAGTTGTGCGTATAGGTGTATAGGGGTGTATGTGTAGGTGTGTAGGTGTATAGAGGTGTGTGTGTACGTGTATATATGTGTGTGTGTGTAGGTGTTTAGGTGTATAGAGGTGTGTGTAGGTGTATAGAGGTGTATGTGTAGGTGTGTAAGTGTATAGAGGTTTGTGTAGGTGTGTAGGTTTATAGAGGTGTGTGTAGGTGTGTAAGTGTATAGCGGTGTGTGTGTAGATGTGTGTAAGTGTATAGAGGTGTGTGTGTGTAGGTGTGTGTGAGGGTATAGAGGGGTGTGTATAGGTGTGTGTAAGTGTCTAGAGGTGCGTGTAGGTGTGTGTGAGTGTATAGAAGTGTGTGTAGGTGTGTGGTTGTGTATAGAAGTGTGTGTGTGTAGGTGTGTGTAAGTGTATAGAGGTGTGTGTAGGTGTGTGTAAGTGTCTAGTAGTGTGTGTAGGTGTGCAAGAGTGTATAGAGGTGTGTGTAGGTGTGTGTGAGTGTATAGAGGTGTGTGTGTAGGTGTGTAAGTGTGTAATAAAGGACTCGATCCTGGGTCTGTCTCCGTTGTCCTTTATTCGGGTTCTTACACTTCTCCCACACGGCCCTCGCTCAGAGCTCTCCCCTTGGCAGCTCCATAGCTGCCCTCGCTCCCGTAGCCTCCACACCTCTGCAGCTCCACTGCAGATCCCCTGTGCAGTCCTCCGGCTGCCCTCACTGCAGCTCCACCGCTGCCCTCACTGCAGCTCCACCGCTGCCCGTCGTTCCTCCGCGCTTGGTCACCGCTGGCCGACGGTGCCAAGTCTTACTCCCCCGTGTGTGTGGCGATCTCGCCACTCCTCGACCTCCGCCCTACGTGGCCTCACTCTAACTCTGTCTCCCACACTCTTCCGTCTCTTCGGGTATCTCTCCCTTAAGACCTCACCCCTCTCTCACACGTGACCTAACTCATTTCCCCCATGACGTCATATCCGCGAAGCCGTTTACGCCCGCATTACACCACCCTCCCCCGTAGAGAAAATCCAGCCGACCTCGGTTGAACAATAACGAGACAAGTAATGCGAGCGAACACAACCATCACACATTCAAGGACAACGAAGCATACAATAAATATAACAACAACAACAAAACACAACAGTAAAATTTAACGAAATGTAAGGAACTTTGAGCGCGTTCGGGTCGCCGGTCCGTCCCGGACGGGCGGCGGCCCTCCTTCAGACCGGGAACGTGACGTGGTTTTAGGAGCGACAGGATGAAATCCTCCTGTCGCTATTGGAAGCCCGTCAACGTCCCGGTCCCGTGTCCCTGAAGGCCCAGCGTCGGGGGTGCGTCGCGATCGTGTCTGCGACGGGGTCGGAAGGGCAGCGGGGCTCGGAGTCCCCGCAGCCGTGGTAGGCACACCCCGAGCAGAGTCTCCTGTCTCCAGAAATGTCACGGCCGGCTTGTCTGTAAAAGGCACGACAGGCGCTCTTGCAAGGTCAACAGGCACAGGCAAGGATGAGTCGGCAGCCACAGACCCCGGCAAGGCAACATCGGGAGATGACGCATCGTCTCGAGGGGCCACATATGGTTTCAAGCGCGACGTGTGAACGAACCAACGCCGAGATCCAAACCGAACACGCGCAGACTGTGGGTTGGGAACCTCGATGAGGCGGACCGGCCCTTGCCATGGTTTGTGTAATTTAGGAGAGGTACCTGGCCGCACCTGCGGGCAATGGAGCCAGGCCATGTCCCCCACCTTCCAGGGGCACTCCCCCTTCGAGCGTCGAGCACACCGCTCGTTCCGGGCCTGGGCTTTGGCAGTAGCCATGCGGGCCCCCTCCCGTGCCTCAGTAACCCGGCGAATGGTATCCCGAATGTAATCAGGAAGAGGCCTAGCAGGTCCCCTCACTTCAGTTCGGCGGCACGATCGCGCGACCGTACATAAGGAAAAACGGCGAATATCCTGTAGCCGCATGCGGCGTCATTCGGTATGCCGAAAGTACCCCAGGGATATGCAAATCCCAATCCGATTGTTTTTCACTCACGGTGTGACACAACATTGCGGATAATGTCCGATTCAGCCGTTCGACCATACCATCCATTTGCGGATGGTAGGGAGATGTCCGTATCTTTTTAGTTCCAAAAGCCGCGCACACCTCCCCCAAAAATTTAGAAGAAAAATTACGGCCTTGGTCTGTGAGGAGCCTCTCCGGCGCCCCCTTGTCCATAACGTACCTTAATAGAAAGGCGTCTGTGATAGACGCCGCTGACTGGTCAGGCAAAGGCCAGGCCATCGGCCAGCGGGAGAGGTACTCCACCCCAACTAGCAAGTATTTATTTCCCTTAGCGGATGGCGGGAAGGGTCCCAAAATGTCCAACGCCACCAATTCGTTAACTCTAGACACCTGAAAAGACTGTATGGGCGGCACATATGGTTGTTTAGGTGGTTTTCACCGGGCACAATCGGGACACGCGCGAACATGACCGACGACATCCGTTGTCATGCCGTGCCAAAAATAGTCTCGCTGCAGCGTCAATAGGGTCTTCTGCACCCCCAGATGTAAAAGCGTGTCCCCATGCAGAGTCCTAATCAACTCGTACCGCAAGGATGCCGGTACAACCAGACGCCAGCGTTCCTGTAACCCTTCCCTCCACATCAGCAGACCATCGCGGAGAGCGGTTTCTGGCATACCCCCCGTACCCAGTCCCCCACTCTTCTTCGCAGTCCGATTCCGTAACGAGACCAATGAACCATCCAACATTTGTTCCCGAATCCACACAGCCCTTGGAAGATTCAGAATCCCATCAGCCGGTCCCGGCTCCTTTGGAGCATCAGGCACGTCGACCGCCAACGCAACAGGCTGACACTCCCCCAATAGATATTGTAGCGTCCACCTGGCCCACAATGCCCATGCTACCCCCATTGGCAGCGACGCAGGAATCGTAAACCGGACGCACGGCCTCAGGTGGGATGTTCAACAGATGGAAAATGATATCCGATATAATGGTCGCGGACGCCCCGGAATCCACTAACACACGTACGTCCACCCCTTGTATAGAACCAGGTACAGTGGACGAACCAGTAGCGGCCGCGACGACCCGCCGTGCCAATTTACGCCACTGCGTTACCGAGCGACGTGGCCCAGTCGATGGCCTCCCCCCGTTATTAACAACACCCGGATCGCACGACAGCGGTGATGAGTGAGGTGTCAAGCCTTGCCGGGTGTCTGGTGCGCACCGACTTGCCTGTCCTGGAGGATCCTTCCGTGGCACGTCCGCTGACGAGGCCTCCTAATGGGGCGGACCCGGGACGTGGGCCCAACAGTCCCTGGCGTAATGGCCTTTACGGCCGCAGCGGAAGCAGTCGATGTTGTTGCGCCGCGCCGCAGGCACCCCGTCCCGACGCTCCCGTGGCGGTGGCGCAGATCGCGGCCCCGGCGTACTGCAGGCCGACCACTGATCAGAGGCGGCTGTCAGCTCCTGTGGGCCCCCCCCCCGTCAGGAACGTACACCGCCTTCTTGGGATCCCAACCCGCGGCACCTCCCTTGACGATGGGCCCCCCCGTCCACGCCGTGACTTGCTTCCAATGGCGCAGGTTGAACTGGGCATCAAGACATTTAGCGGCCACCCGGGACGTAAGCTTTTCGTGGCCACACACCGGCATAGGGATCCCCACATCCCGGGACAGCTCGAGCATCTTCCCAAGATGAGAGGTTCGAGCAGGTCAGGCTCCGTCTCCGGGTATGCAGCCATGGCCAACTCCAATACCGCACCCCTGTATGCCACCGGCGACTCCTCGGGTGCTCGCTGACGTTGAACAAACCGGCGATGAGCATCATCCGGTGGCTCATATGCATCTGCCATCTCGTCGAAAACTCCTCTCAATGTTTTCTTCTTCTCTGACTTTATGGAGCGGAAGAATCTCACCGACTCCTCATCGAGAAGAGTCGGTAAAACCTCCAATGCCTCAGCGTCCGTCCACCTTGCTGAGCATACCGCCGCCGGAAATCTGCAGGCGAAAGCACTCCAATCGCCCCCGATGGAGAATTCTTTGACGGTCGTGAGATGACGACTGCGACTCCTTGTTGCACCGTCCTCAGCCGATGACTCACCAGGCGGCATATTCAAAATGGCGTCGCATCGCAACGTGTTCAAGATGGCGGCCTCTCGCCACGGAGAGCGCAAGATGGCGGCTTCCCGCCGTTTTTCTCCTGCCACGCCCAAGATGGCGTCTTCTTGCCACGTGGCCAATGGCGCCGACAGCGGAGGCAAGGCGGGCCTCCATCGGCTCTCCCCAACGCCGTCCTCGGCGTGACGAGCTCGCACAATTGCGCGAGCACGATTTTCAGCGTCTCCAGCTGCGCCGCCATCTGCCTCCATCGCCAATCCGCGTCCTCTGGTGCAGACGGGTCCACCGACGCGGCGACATCTTGGACTCCCTGACCCGCACTTGTTCCCGCACGGATCTCCTCCTCCATCGCAGGCAGGTCGACCGCCCAAGGAAGGTCGTCGTCGTCGGATGATGTAGCAGATGATGGCGCAGGAATATTCTTTCTTCTGAGCTGTTTTGACATGCCGTTTCACTTCTGACACCAGTATAATAAAGGACTCGATCCTGGGTCTGTCTCCGTTGTCCTTTATTCGGGTTCTTACACTTCTCCCACACGGCCCTCGCTCAGAGCTATCCCCTTGGCAGCTCCATAGCTGCCCTCGCTCCCGTAGCCTCCACACCTCTGCAGCTCCGCTGCAGATCCCCTGTGCAGTCCTCCGGCTGCCCTCACTGCAGCTCCACCGCTGCCCTCACTGCAGCTCCACCGCTGCCCGTCGTTCCTCCGCGCTTGGTCACCGCTGGCCGACGGTGCCAAGTCTTACTCCCCCGTGTGTGTGGCGATCTCGCCACTCCTTGACCTCCGCCCTGCGTGGCCTCACTCTAACTCTGTCTCCCACACTCTTCCGTCTCTTCCGGTATCTCTCCCTTAAGACCTCACCCCTCTCTCACACGTGACCTAACTCCTCCCCCCCCATGACGTCATATCCGCGAAGCCGTTTACGCCCGCATTACAAGTGTATAGAGAGGTGTGTGTGTATAGGTGTGTGTAAGTGTATAGAGGTGTGTGTAGGTGTGTGTAAGTGTATAGAGGTGTGTGTGTAGGTGTGTGTAAGTGTATAGAGGTGTGTGTAGGTGTGTGTAAGTGTATAGAGGTGTATGTGTAGGTGTGTGTAAGTGTGTAGAGGTGTGTGTGTAGGTGTGTGTAAATGTATAGAGGTGTGTGTAAGTGTGTGTAAGTGTATAGAGGTGTATGTGTAGGTGTGTGTAAGTGTGTAGAGGTGTGTGTGTAGGTGTGTGTAAGTGTATAGAGGTTTTTGTCCATCCACAGTCTATCGGTGGGTGGCGTGCAGTGGGCTAAATGGCGAGTATTCCCACCTATTTCAAGACGTTTGGTCAGTGTGGAAAAGTTGGCCAAAAATACCCACCGGATTAGCACTCTAGACCTCCCTCTAGTGGGGGTTTTTTCACCAGCAGTTGCATGAGCAAGTAATTGCAGGGCTGTCCCATTAACCTCACGTGTACAATAATAATCTAAACTCACACACATGCCATGCTCTCTCTACGTAGAGTATTTCTTGCTGTATACGCAGCGTCGGAAATACAAAGCAAACAACACCCTGTAGACTTACCTGTAGTTGCGGGCACGGGTCTATAGGGGGTTCCACCCTAAGTTAGAGAGAGAGAGAACGGACCGTTGAGAGGCCGAGTCCCCCCCCGACCCCAGGTGAGGGGTTGGGCGGTTATTCCAGAGCCACCTGGAAGGTTCCAGAAAGGGGGCGGTACCGTGGGCGGAGAGTCCCCGAGGTGGGTATAAAAGACGGACCCCAGGACGGCTCGAGGCAGTGCTCTGAAGACGAAGACTGAAGACAGCTAGGCTAGGGCCCGACGTCCTTTTAAGTGCCAGGGCCGAGCACGGACCAGTGGTCGAGACCCGCACCTTGGCTGGGTCTGGTCAGCATAGCCTCCCCTAGGCCACCTTTAGTCGGAGGACTCAGAGCCCGTAGCCCCAGTAATAGGGCATGTTAGCCCGGAGGCCATACCTCCCCAAGTAGTGGGAGTAAAAGAGGCTTCTGTTATAAGATTTAAATAAACCGTGTTGCCTCTAAGCTACGTCTCCAGTCTCCGTGGGAACCCACTACATATACACAATAAATGCTGTTCTACACATAACGGCCATGCTCCAGTGTTTCACACAATCCACGTTTAAGTTCAACGTAACGCTGCACTACGTGCACAGGCTATGCTCCTTTACACATACTCTGTATTACACTGCACACACTTTCATAGTGCTGTGTACACGGTATATGATGCGTTACACATAGGCCATGCTCTATTATAAACTCCGTGCAAAGTATCAGTTTATACGTAGCCAATGCCACTGTACAAAGACTAAGATCTCCCTCATAGCCTTAACATATTTTTGAGGCAAGTGGTGTTAGTGAGCACCTAATGAGGACTGGCACAGTACACAGGGGAGTGGGTGGCCAACACCACGCCCAGCCGCATTTGTCTCTCTCGTGGTGATGTGTACACACTGCATCAGAGTCGACCAAGGGAGGCCCAGGACCGGTTCAGATATTTTCCACTGTTATTGGTTACGAGCGGGACTTGAACTCAGGTCACTAGGTTAATAGTGCAGCGCGTAAACTGCTGGACCACCACTCGCCACATGCCGCTGTACACACTCACACCCCGGTAACGCTGAAGCTTAGGTTGGAAAAATAAGCAATGAGAGTAAAACCTGAAAGCCTTTGTAAATCTCCTTTCACAGGGAGATTCCCATACTGCACGTTGTCTTACTACTGCACGTTCGCAATTGTTAAAATGGGAGAAATTGCGCTGATGGTCCATACTCGTGACAAAACCACTTTTAATTTCCTGTGTCACATCGTGACGAAACTACTTTACATTTGCTGCGTCACATATAGCTTGGTATATTAAACTTAACGCAACCTCACTCTCAGTTGCTGATTTACGTTATTGTGTAGGTCAGATTGATGGCATATACAAATCTGTTTCAGTTGAGGAAAGTCAACAATGATGAAAGCAAAGTTATCAATGAATATTGAGCATTGATCCACTTGGTGACTTAAAATTATGAAGATTGGGGTGCAAAGAGTGTTATTGTTAGCTTTGAAGTAGATTACCCCTTGCGTTGCCATATAGCAACCCTCAAATGCCAAAGGTCAATCTATCGGTTTAATTGCCCTGTCACCTTCCACTGGTCCTTCTGATTCAAACTAGATTTAATTTGTCAGTATTTGCTTGTGTCTGCGAATAACCTCCCAAAGCTTTTTTATAAGTCGTATATTTTATGGATTTTATGGACATGCAAAAGCACATTTGTGAGATTTTAAAAAAACATTGCTGCTATCACATTGCCTTGGAACTGGCACAAACGCCCACACTAGTTCGCCACAAAAAAAACAATGGGCAATGCACCTGAGCCTCAACTGCCAGCCTCACTTTGTATGTATTACTGTTGTGATGCCGCCGCCGCGAAGCCACTCGGCGGGCGCCCCATCTACGACCTCGCCACCACCAAGCGACGGGGCCGACTCCGCTTCCCCCTCACCGCCCCCCACATAAACACACACATTTCCCCCCCATAGAGCTCCGAGGGGAGGTCACCTGGCCAACAGGTTTTCACCTGGAAGCCCTCATACGGATAATCTTCACGGTTTCCTGCTGCCAAGGAATTGGGCGATCTCCCCCGATGCTAATTCGCACCGCGGCGCTGTGACCTGGGTTGAGATTACATGTGTAACGGGTTCCGGAGACACTTGTAGAGGTAACTTCTTTATTACAATACAACACTCCAACAGTCCTGATACTCTGTTACAGCCTAGGTACACAGCCTAGGTACACAGCCTAGATACTTTCCTCTGGCTACGCTCTGGAACTCGCCCTCACAAGGTCGTAGAGTCGGGAGTTCCAGAGTCCCACCACTCGCTCTCACAACATCCCAGGGTCTTCAGATGGCTGGTCGCGGGTCTTGGGTCTTGAGCTACGACTGGCCCTGATCGTCCAGGAAGCTCCCCTTTTATGCCCAGTCCCCAACGAGGGGTGGGGCCGTGTGCGCCCCCAGATATCCCACAGAGCACACACAGCCCCCCCCCTTTGGCGGCGCCAAGGGGATTAAGCACCTGGGAACCCAACGCCTGACGCCAAGAGGCTTAAGCGTCTGACCCGCCTGGGAACCCACGCCTGGCGCCAAGAGGCTTAAGCGCCTGGCCCACCCAGGGTCCCAGAGCCCCCAGCAGCCCCTCCCTTCTTATGTCACTACACATGGTCACGGCGGGGGCTATCCAGCCACCATGGTTAAAACGCACCCCCACACACGGCTCGGCAGGCAGTGGGGGGGGGGGGCGCAGCCACGAACGAAGGGAGAAACCAGGGTGGGCAGCTGATTAGCATAGCAGATGTGCTCGTGGACCGCCGCCGCGCAGCAGCCAGAGGCGGGCCCTTTGTTACGGAAACCGCGGCTGATTAGCATAGCAAAGGCACTCGTGGACCGCCGCCCGCGCCGCAGCCAGTGGCTGGCCCTTTGTTATGGAAATCGGGCGGCGGACGGCGATGCAGAGCGCGAGTAACGGCTGAGCAAGCACAGCGATCTGATTGGCCGAGAAGACCCTCAGCGGCGGCTTTCTTTGATGTGGGTTAGCCATAAAAGGGGGGGCGCAGAAAGGTAGAAACTCTCTTGCTCCTAAAGTCAGCCCTCGGGACAGTCTCCAGTTCGGCCACTCGAGCGTCCGTGTGACGCGTCGAGGTGAGCAGAGAGGACGAGCCCGCTGGAATGCCATACGCATCGAACTGTGAGTAAGAATAAGAGGGAAAGAGAGTAGTGAGATTTAGTCTAAAAACAGAGTATTGAGATTTGGTCTAAAAACCAAAGCAGCTTAGATCGTATCAAACTAGATAAATCGGGTACAGACCATCGGGAAATAGTGTGGGCCTGCCTCGCCGATTCCTACTGACTCAACAGTGGCTCACAGTCGGCCGGTAATAAATAGTTAATAACTAACCACAGTCTCGTGTGGATTCTACGAGTGTGGTGAAAGCGCGTGGTGCTGTGTGTCTACACTCGTAACGTGGGTGGTCGGTGTTTTTGCGGGTGCTGCGCTCCGTTCCGTTGCTGTGGAGACTCGTGCTGCGTGAGGGCTCACACCCACCGTAAACACCTGTTCCACGGCCCCTTTAAACGAGCGTTGTCACCCGCTCACGGCGGCCGCGCATGTGCGAGCAACGCCACTGCCCTCTGACCTCCGACCCCCAGCTGCCATGCCATTTCTGGAGCGTGCACGGAGTTGAGCAGTAGCGTGCGGGTAGTTATTACCAATGTTTTACAATTGATCGACCCTTTCCTGTAATCCATTAAAGCTGACTGCGGTTAATCATCTAATTGCAGATCATGAATGACTGCGTGTAGCAGGTGGGGGGAGGGTGGAATGAGGCAGTTGTCGATGGTGGGCGGATGGCTGCTAAACACTACTGCCTTACAAAATGAAATGTTTCATTTCATACAGACGTACACAATTACCCTCACATATTTGTATCTCCAAATAAAAAATAAATGTCTTATCACAAGCCATCAGCTGCACAGCCTTCTGGGAAGTACATACTTTCAGCAGCATTGTTTCAAGACAAGAAAACTCCAGACTGGTTTTAATATTCAGTGTCTCATCATCAGTCGCACTTGCTTGAATCACCTCTCTTTACGTTATGGGGTCTAGTTTGATGCAAAGTTACATAATACATAACGTTTTAGATTGGGATGAGTTCTGTTGACGAGCGCCTGTTTAGGTTTGAGCAACATACGAGAGAGTTATGTGGTCAGCACAACATCCAACCGCATGTCTCTTGAGTGTTCACACACTGAAAATACTCAAGAAACGTTCGGACACCAGATGACACAAATATAAAAAAGGCTCAACACATTTGTCAAAAATACTGCCTTAAAAAGAAAAAGGATGTAATTGGCAGCGTTTTGGGCAATGGTCCATTTCCAGAGAGGCAGAGTGCAATGTCAGCTCTGGCCGAGAATCAAACTCGGGTCTCTAGGTTTGTAGCGCAGCACGGTAACCACTACACTACCGCCCCCGCCAGATACAGACACACACCAGGGGTGGGTCGCCACAGTCCACCGTGCCCGGATGAATATTTAAAAGCTCACACGCATGCTATAATGATGCCACTCAAAGAAGCAGGGCGCTGACATTTGCAAAAAGACGCCAGTTCGGGCTCAAGTCACCAATTTGCCAAATGGGGGAATTTGCTGTTTTATTTGTTGCAATGTGCCGGCCCTTTTTTAAAATATGGTTTTAAAATGTGAGTGTTTGTATTCAAGCACTGCTGAGAGGCACTGTGGCAGAACGCTTGACTCGCATGCAGAAACATGCGAGTTCAATTCCTGGTTAGACAACGACCCATCCCATCGCAATCATCGAGAAACGATTTTCTTCGGAATTAAACATTTCCCAACGGCGATGGGATTGTACTCGTTTCCATCAGCGTCTGAGAATATCGATGGACATTGCACATTCCTGCGCCGGATACCAGTCCCTCCATAGGGCTTTTGCTCTTGACTTCTGATACATTTTTTGAATCGAGATTGAAAACTCAATCTAGATGCGATTAGTTTGTTGTCCTTCCCCGCACCTCCGAATACCATGGTCGGATATGTACGGTGCGAAAGAAGTTCAACAAACATTCATAAAGCGGTGCGTATTTTATGAACCTCGAAACAATAATGGCCGAGTCGACCCCCCCGAGCGACATTTTAATTTGGGACTCTTCACTTTGCTCGTCGATCTCTTTGCCGCAACGCCGCGCAAAACGATGTTTATATATATCTCGAGTGTTATTATGCTATCCAGTTTGTTTACTTTAACGCAAAAGTTCTGAATTAAAACAATAACTTTGCTTGCATAACAAATTAGCAAATGTGAATGTAATTCTTTTTCAAACTAAAATTCAGGCAAGCATAGCGATATTTACGTATAAAAAAACACGTATAATTCAATTGTATTACCATAGCTTAAACCTATTGTTGTCTGCAATTTCTTTCACCTTAATTAAAATGTGCACTGACATTTTAGCGCATTAATAGTCTGATTTGTCAGTATATCGGTTGTCCCACGGATAGCCTTGCAATGTGGACTCGTCACTCCGAGTGCCGTGCCACCATTGGAGATGAGCTCTGCCCGATGCTCGATAAGAGTGAGCATGAAGACACTGGCATTATTTATAGAAATCATTACTTTTTTCAGACATTGAAAAAAAAATGTTTTACTATTTACATTTTTTTTCATTATACCAGGTAAGGCCTATTGAGCTATATAGCTCTTATTTAGAAGTGACCTGGCCACAAATTATAGCCCAATGAAGTAGCTTATCGAGTGGAAATGTATAGCAAATACTTTAAATGCATGTTTTTAAATGTGGAGGGAGGGAAAACCCGGAGGACCTGCAGTAAAATACATGCGACCATGGCGAGAGAGACATGCAAACTCCAATATACAAGCATCAGGGTCTGGATCGAACCCACAGCCTCTTGTATACTAGGCGAGGTATTTAACATCTTTTCACCCTCCCGATTATCGTAACCTTCATCATACTCTTTGGATCTTTCGGTAAAGTTACGTAGGTATAAAATAAAATAAATCACGATGTTTCGGGCGCAACACAAACGTCCGTCATCAGGTGGGAAAGCATGGTCTGCTGCTGAGGCAGACTGTTGTAAAAGGTTTGCAATGGGTGGAGCCCAAGGGTCATAAATAAGTGGTCGGGGCTAGTGATATTAATGTGAAAAATTAGCATGTAACTGTGAGATAGAAGAGCGGCCTCCTCGACGATGGCACGAAATTGATTTTTCTAAGACGGAGGTACTCTGCAAATCTACCGGCGACCTTCAGAGATTTGTTCATGAAGCCATCCAAATATATAAACACAGACACACCTTCAACCGAGAGGATGGGTACAAACTGAGCAATCATTGGAAGGACGTTTTTAACTAGGTAAAGTCTTAACTGACTGTGATGTTTTCATCCTACCTGCCTATGTCATCTGTTATTTCCAGCCCCCTCAATCCGCCCCTGCCCCCCCGATCCCCCCACCATCGTGACCCCCCTCGTCACCACCCCCCCCTCACGACCACCCTTACACCCCATTGCTCCCCCATGTTCCCCATTGCCCCCTTACCCCCCCCCCTCGTGACCCCCCTTGCCCCCCTGCCTCTTCCCCCTCACAACCCCCCATGCCCCCCCAGCCCCCCCTCGTGACTCCCACCATGCCCCCCCTCGCGAACCCCCCATTCCCCCTCCAGCCCCCCTCGTGACCCCCATGACCCCCGCGCGCCCCCTCACAACTCCCCCCCATGCCCCCCCTCACGACCCCCCTCATGCCCCCCCTGCCCCCCGCCTTCGTGACCCCCCATGCCCCCCTGCCACCCCTGCGCCCCCCCTCGTGACCCCCCATGCCACCCCGCCACCCTCTCGCGACTCCCCCTTGCCACCCCCATGCTTCCCCTAAATCTCCCATGCCCCCCTACCCTCCCCCACGCGACACCCCCTGACCCCTGTCCCCCCTCACAACTCCAACCATGCTCCCCCATGCCCCTCCCTCACGACTCCCTCCCCATTCCCCCCAACCCCCCCCCCCCTCGTGACTCCCACCATGCCCCCCCTCGTGACCCACCCCATGCCCCCTCCTGCCCTCCTCGTGACCCCCCATGCCCCCCCTGCCCCCCACCCGCGACCCCCCAATGCCCCCCCTCGAGACCCCCCTTCCTGCCCCTCCCTGCAACCTTCCTGACCCCTCTCGTGATCCCCCCCCCCATGCCCCCTCCGCCCTCCTCACAATCGTGACCCCCCCTTTTGCCCCCCATGCCCCCCCTGACCGGCCGTCGCGACCCCCCCCCCCCTTCCTGGCTTCCACCTCCCATGCCCCTCCCCCTCGCGACCCCCCCCTCACCCCCCATGCCCCACCCCCCTCCCCCCACTGCTACTTCCGCTTAGGCCGGGGCCGAGTGGAGGCGGCTGCGCGCTGTGGATTGTGGGTGGCGAGCGGCTGATTGGGATTCCCGCTCACGGCCACCGTCAGTGGCTCGCGAAAGCTTCTGAAGCGGCGGCTCGCTGGGCCTCCTCTACGTTGACTCAACCTGAAGGTGAAAACCTCGCGCGGTGTGTACACATCAGCAGTGGCGGCGGCGGTGGGGGGAGACAGAGGAGGAGCCTGGCCCACAGCCGTCACGTTCTGCTGAGTTCACGGCGCTGCTTCAAGCAGAGCTCGGCCCTGCTGCTGCTGCTGAGAGGCACTCCCAGACGGCCGTGTGGCTGATGGGAATTACTGTTGAGGTTAAATTATAGTTGTGTTTATGGTTATAGTTGTTGGTCATGGTTATTGTTGTGATTATAATTGTTTGGTTATTGTGGTGGTTGTGCAGGTGGTGGCACACGAGTTAACCCATGGCACCTGAGTCTGGCCCGTGACCTCCTCCTGCACTTAGCCTCGCACAGCCGTCAAACCATGGCACCTGGGTTATTGTGGTGACGTCACCGCCACGTAGTGGTGAATGGCGACTGTTGATGTGTGTGGGCTGATGTGTGAGTATGATTGTGAGTATCATGGTGAGTGTGTGATGCCGCCACCACGAAGCCGTTCAGCAGGCGCCCCATCCCCGACCTCGCCACCACCAAGCAACGGAGCCAACCCCTCGTCCCCCTCACCTCACCTCACATGAACACACCTGCACGCATTTCCCCCCCCCCCCCCCCCATAGAGCTGGAAGGGAAGGTCACCTGATCGACCGGTTTTTATCCGAGAAACCCTTATCGGGATTAACTCTCACGGTTTCCGGCGATCAGGGAATTGGACGGCCTCCCCCGACGCTACGTTGCACCGCGGCGCTGCGACCTGCCTTAAGATGGCATGGCCGCGGCGAGGGGCATTCGGCCACCGCGGTTGAAGCGCATCCCCCACACACACCACCCACGTGTCGACGGGGCAAGCAGGGGAGGGACGGGACAGCATGAGTAGCAGGACCGCAGGGGCTCTTGCGCATAGTCACGGATGGTTGGGATAATTACACTTGAGCGCGCAGGCACCATTATTAGAGAGGGAAAGGGATTAATTAGAATTTACGCCGCGCAACGCCGCACATTGATTAGCATATCACAGGCGTCCGGAACCGCGGTGCGCGTGCTAGAGGATGCGAGCCCATTGTTAAGGAAAAGCTGAGGGCCACCGTTCGGCGCGGAGCCGCATCCCTTTGATGTAGGGAGGATAAAAAAGGGGGGCAAAGGAGAGATCGGGCTCTCTTCTCTCCAGCACCAGGCGACAGATGGAGCGGGGGCCTGCGGACGCACCGACCCCTTCCCCCACACTACGAGCGCACACACCTGCACACACGCGACACCCACTCGTGCGCCGCTCTACGCAGCGCTCACTCACGTGGCGAACCACTGTGTACACACGCGCACCCACACGTTCCCACTGCTCGACAAGATCACGCGAGGCCACGCTTCGCTATTAATGATTTATTATTCGCTACCTGGTGACTAATGTTGAATCAGTGAGTTGACGAGGCTGGCCTATTCCACTAAACCTGTACCTATTCCTTATCTATCGGCTATTATCCTACTTCACCTTCTTACTCCCTGTTAGATGCCCACGGCGGTTCGTTGATCCCTAACTCGCAGCGTGCCTCGATGCGTCTCACGGACGTTCGGGTCGCTGGACTGGAGAGCGTCCTGTCGCCTGGCGCTGGAGAGAAGAGAGCCCGATCTCTCCTTTGCCCCCCTTTTTTATCCTCCCTACATCAAAGGGATGCGGCTCCGCACCGAACGGTGGCCCTCAGCTTTTCCTTAACAATGGGCTCGCGTCCTCTAGCACGCGCACCGCGGTTCCGGACGCCTGTGATATGCTAATCAATGTGCGACGTTGCGCGGCGTAAATTCTAATTAATCCCTTTCCCTCCCTAACAATGGTGCCTGCGCGCTCAAGCGTAATTATCCCAACCATCCGTGACTATGCGCTAGAGCCCCTGCAGTCCCGCTGCTCATGCTGTCCCGTCCCTCCCCTGCTTGCCCCGTCGACACGTGGGTGGTGTGTGTGGGGGATGCGCTTCAACCGCAGTGGCCGAATGCCCCTCGCCGCGGCCATGCCATCTTAAGGCAGGTCGCAGCGCCGCGGTGCAACGTAGCGTCGGGGGAGGCCGTCCAATTCCCTGATCGCCGGAAACCGTGAGAGTTAATCCCGATAAGGGTTTCTCGGATAAAAACCGGTCGATCAGGTGACCTTCCCTTCCAGCTCTATGGGGGGGGGGGGGGGGAAATGCGTGCAGGTGTGTTCATGTGAGGTGAGGTGAGGGGGACGAGGGGTTGGCTCCGTTGCTTGGTGGTGGCGAGGTCGGGGATGGGGCGCCTGCTGAACGGCTTCGTGGTGGCGGCATCACATAGCCCCCCGAGGTGCCAGTCCCCGTCCCGGGTTGACTGGAGCACCTTGCTTGGGCCGCGCCCACGAGAAAACGTTGTGGGGTCCGGGGGATCCGTCCGGACCTTGTGGCTGGTCTTGGGGCGGGTGGCTCCATCCTCTGTAGCTCCTGCGGCGGCCTCCTCCTCCACTCCAGCGGCTCTCCCCGTCCTCCGGCACCTGTGGGCTGGGGCACAAACTCAGCAGCGGAAGGGTTTAGGGGCCGTCGTCCGCGTCGTCTCCTGACTGGATCGGGGCGTCTCGGGGGCCCGGCGAGGCCTATGTAGGGTGCGAGGCCCCCCAACACGAGGGGTGCGGGTACTCCGGGATTTCGGGGCCTTCGGGTGACGGGGTTCTCTCTCGCCGGGGCCGCTTTCCACGGTTTTAAGCGGCGGACGTTGACCACCGTCTCTCGATCCCTCTCCCCGCCATAAATTAGTACCGTCCAGGGGGAGATCTGTCGCACCACGGTCCAGGGTTCTCGCCAGTATGTCGTCAGTTTCCCCACCTGCCCGGCCCCGACGCGAGGGGTGTGTAGCCACACCTTAGCGCCTGTCAGGAATAAGGGGGGTTCCATGCGGGGTCGGGTGCCCTGTTCCTGCCGCCGATGCGCGGCTTCCCCTTGCGGGTATGCTCGGCCTCGGGCTTCTCGCAGGGTCTCCAACAGGTGTTCCACGGGGCGGCTTCCCTCCTCCGGCTGGGGGGAAGGGACGCCGAATAGCAGATCTGCGGGTAAACGAGACTCGCGGCCGAACATCATTAAAAACGGGGTTTGTCCCGTCGACGTGTGTACAGTGGTGGCGTAGGCGAAAAGGGCGTAGGGGAGGTGTTCGTCCCAATCCCGTTGATTTGCGGCCGCCATACGTTTGAGTTTCCCCGCTAGGGTCTGATTCATGCGCTCTACCATACCGTTCGCTTGGGGGTGGTACGCTGTGGTTCGGTCCTTCTGGATTCCGAATTCTCGGCACAGTGCCTGGAACAGCTCGGCCTCGAACTCGCTATCCTGGTCGGTGAGGACTCGTTCTGGGATCCCGTGCTTCAGTACGTAATGTTCCACAAATGCCCAGGCCACCACCAAGGCCGTTTTATCAGGGATGGCCACTGCCACGGGGTAGCGGGTGAAATACTCTACTGCGACCAGGATATACCGGTTGCCTCGATGGGATCGCGGGAATGGCCCCTGTAGGTCGATCCCGACCAGCTGATTCGTGCGGCTGACGCGGAACGGCCTTAGGGGTACCTGGTATCGTGCCGGTTTCGGCCCGCACTGCTGACAGGCGCGGCAGCCCTGTACCCAGGCCGCCACGTCTTGTGCCAATTTGGGCCAGAGATACTGGCGACGCAGGGTCTCTCGCGTGCGTCGTTCCCCATCGTGGCCCCCGAGTGGGTGGTCATGCACCAGCCGTAGCAGCTGGGGTCGCACCTGGGCAGGAACACAGATGCACCCCGGCTGGCCGGCCTCGGTTAACTCCCGTACCACTCCGTTCTGCACACACAACCGGGCATACAAACCGCTCCAGGGTCCTGGTAGGGCACTCTTTTCCTCCCGCAGTGCCGCCTCCACTGCCGCCAGATCCGGATCTCGCTGCTGGGTCTGTCTCAGCTGCTCGTCGTTTAGGCCTGGGAAGGCGCAGCCGACGTCCTCCTGGATCCGTCCGATCGGGTCCCGAGCCGCGGGTCCCGCGCTTGCCGGGCGGTCGACGGGATCCTCGGTGCCACCTGTGAGGGTCTCTGTGGCGCACACTGCACTCTCTCTCGCTGGGGGGGGGTCAGTGGCCGCGGCCTCTCGGGGGTCCGTTGCCTGCCGGCAGCGTCCCCCCGTGAAACACGGGCAGGCCTCCTCCGCCCTTGTCTCGGCGTACACCGTGGGTCGCCTCGACAAGGCGTCCGCGTTTGCATGCGTCCGGCCAGCCCGATACTCGATTTGCAGGTTGTACTCCTGCAACTGCGCCAACCACCGGGCCATCTGCCCCCGCGGCTCCTTGAATGTAAGAAGGAACTGCAGAGCATAATGGTCAGTGCGTACGCGACATCTCCTGCCGTACAAATACGGCCGGAACTGTTTGCATGCGAAAATCACGGCGTACAACTCTTGGCGGGTCACGCAATAGTTCAGCTCGGCCCCACTCAAGGTCCGGCTGGCGTACGCGATGACTCGTTCCGTCCCATCCTGTACCTGTGACAACACCGCGCCCAGCCCGCTGCTGCAGGCGTCGGTGTCCAAAATAAAATCGGTGGTAAAATCGGGGAAAGCGATGGTGGGGGCGTGGGTGAGGTGATTTTTGAGAGTGGTGAAGGCCGTCTGGCAGGCCCCCGTCCACTGATAGGGGTGCTTAGGGGAGGTGAGTTGGGTGAGAGGGCGTGCAATCTCGCTGAATCCCTTTACAAATCGACGATAATAGGTGGCGAGCCCCAAAAATGATCTGATCTCTGTCAGATTCCTTGGCCGTGGCCACTCCACTATGGCGCGTACCTTCTCCGGATCGGTGTGCACGCCTGCCTCGCTGACGCGATGCCCGAGGTACCCCACCTCGCGTTGTGCGATGTAACACTTACGTGGCTTGAGCTTGAGATGAGCCGCTCGCAGTCGCTGGAACACCTCTCGAAGCCTGGACCAATGCTCAGACAAAGATCTACTGAACACTATCACATCGTCCAAGTAAATCAGGCACTGTTCCCATTGCAAGCCCCGCATCACCAACTCCATCAGCCGCTGGAACGTCGCGGGCGCATTGGTGAGTCCGAACGGGAGTACTCGAAACTCGAATAGCCCCATCGGGGTGGTGAATGTGGTTTTCGGCCGATCCTCCTCCGCCATCTCCACCTGCCAGTACCCGGACGCGAGATCGAGGGTGGAAAAATATCGCGCTCCGGCGAGGCTGTCGAAGGTGTCGTCGATGCGGGGTATGGGGAAGGCATCGCCGAGCGTGACTGCATTTAGTTTACGGTAATCCACGCAGAACCGGGTTGACCCATCCTTTTTCGTTACTAGTACCACTGGGGCTGACCAGGGACTCGCCGAAGGCTGAATTATGTTATCGCGAAGCATGTCCCCAACTGCCTCTTTGATTTGGGCGCGTTCGGGTGCGCCCACTCGGTATGCAGGGAGTTTAATGAGTCGGGCTGCACCTGTGTCAATTTGGTGCTTAACAAGATCAGTCCGACCCACGTCCAAGTCGTGTTCACTGAATACGTCGGCATACTCCCGCAGTAACTCGCGCAGCCGATCGGCCTCTCCCTTAGGTAAATCCGCCCATGGTACATGTAACGCGTCGAGCAGGGGAATGACCTCGGCTCGGGGAGTCGGGCCGACTCGCCAGGCCAGGTCCTGGTCACCCTCAGGACGACCGGGGTCCTCAGCCCAGAGTGCGAACACCGAGTCGTTAGAGTGGCGTGCGTGCAGGGGGTGTACGGTGGCTATCAGGGTGCGCCGTCGCAGTATCGCTTGGGTACTGTGGGGGTTTAACATCCGCATAAACAATCGGTCCCCATCTGCGTTTACCAACGTGGCGGATCCCACGACCCCATACCGTTTTGCCAACTCCGGGTGAGGAGTTAGCATTACCTCTCCTGATGGTCGGAGCGCGGGGTCGGTGGGGGATGTTGCCACCGGCACCAGCATCTCGGTGAGCGGCCCGATGGTGACTGCCGTCGCCAGGATAGCGGCCACAGGTGCGAAACGGGGGCGCGTTGGTTCTCGTCCCAGGAACTGTATCCGCTCGCCGTTGCTCTCCATGGTGGCGCATCGCTGGCGGGGTTGCACGTTGAGTCCCAGCTGTTCTAAGAGGTCGGTACCTGCGAAACACTCGTGACACAACGCACTCGACACGTAGAACTCCTGGGTGCACACCTGGCTGCCTATGCGGACCTCTAAGGTGGCTCTCCCCAGCAGCCCCATTCCGGCTCCACTCGCCGTGTGCAGCACGCGGTCCGGTGCCTGCAGGTGATGCACGTCGACCCCAATCGCGCTGCAGTGCGCTGCGCTCACGAGCGAGGCCACCGCCCCCGTGTCCAGCAGGATTCGGGTACGCACTCCGTTTACCTCCCCTTCCACCAGCGACGTGGCCCCCGTGATCCCCGCCACCAGCTCCCGTAGCCAGTCGCCAGGAGTCACCGTTTCCGTGGGCGTTGTTGCTGGAACCTGTGTGGAGATCACTCGCTCGCCATTATTCTCATTATCGTCTATTTGTATCGGGACCGCGTCGATTGCACCCCTAGTTGGTCCGCTTTCTAGGGGGCGTTGGAGTTTAACCCCCGTGTCTGCCTAGCTCGGGTGATTTCAGGACAGTCTCTCACTAGATGCCCTCGGCGGTCGCACATATAACATGCCCGGGGAGGGGGGGCGGCTCCGTAGCGGGTCCCCAGTCCGCTCCCTCTCCCTCCCCCAGTACGCAGTTGTCCCACATCGGACTCTAATTGGGCTACCCTCCCGGCCAGCCCCCCTACGGTCGAGCGTAGTTCCCCCATCTCAGACTGGAGGGTCTTCATATTTGTATTCGCTTCCTCGCGTACCTGGGTTACCCTCTCCCCTACTTGGGTTACCTTACCGTCCATTCAGTCTACTCGGCCAGCAATATCTCCCATGCCTGTCTGTAACCCAGCTACCCAACCCGGGGTTGTCTCGCGGGGTCTCTGGGCCTCTCTTGCCCGTCTCCCTATGGGGCTGGCGGGCTCATCCTCATCCTCCTCCTCGTCAGGGATCAGGCTCGCCACGGTGTACTCCTGTCCTGACCCTCGGAGCTGCGCGCGTTCGCTGGAGAGCTCCTCACACTCCAGCGCTTGCTCGACTAGGGTATCGAAAGGGAGGCCTGCGCTACTCTTTTTGGGCTGCCACCACGCGGTGCGAGCTAGGTACCTGAGTAGCTTGTCTGCAGCTAGCGCGTCAATGACCTCCTTCGAGAACTCTGGACGGGCGATCCGGGTTAGTGATCGCACGTCCTCAGCGTAGTCTCGGAAGTCCTCGCCAGTTTGGCGTCGGCGCGCCTCTAAGGCCGTCTTCACCCGTATCGCGTTGCGCGTGCCGAAACGCAGGTCTAATCTACGCATTAGTTCTTCTAGTTGGGTTTGCGCGCTTTCGGGTAGTGCCTCTACAAAGTCGGCTGCCCGCCCATCTAAGTTTAACTTAAGATGTCGCAACGCCTGCGCGTCCGACCAGCCATTAAGCTCTTTAGCCCCTATGATATTACGGGAAAACGCTTTCCATGTAGGGGTCCCCTGGCCGGTGAACACATGCCTTACCTTTGCGTGGAGTAGCGCGCCACCTTCCCGTGAAGATGTGAGGGTTCGTACGACTTCTGACACCATGTTGTTGGGGCCGCTGGTCCCCGAAGTCCCTCCCTGCTCCGTGCCTATGGCAGGGGCTCTGCCGTGCGCCGACCCCTCGCTGCTCTGCGAGGAGCTGCTGCCGTCGCTGGGCTCATCGCCCGACGGCTCCCCTCCCTGGTCCGTCCCCCGAGCTCGTGTGAGAGGCATAGCTCGCCGCACGCCCTCGTTCACCTGCAGACGCTGCGTTGTCTCTCCACGGATCACGCGCTATTAAACGGGGGTCAGGGGTCGGAGGGCGAACGACGCTGCCCCCACACTGCGCGAGTCCCGGCGGCGACAGACGGAGCGGGGGCCTGCAGACGCACCGACCCCTTCCCCCACACTACGAGCGCACACACCTGCACACACGCGACACCCACTCGTGCGCCGCTCTACGCAGCACTCACTCACGTGGCGAACCACTGTGTACACATGCACACCCACACGTTCCCACTGCTCTACAAGATCACGCGAGGCCACGCTTCGCTATTAATGATTTATTATTCGCTACCTGGTAACTAATGTTGAATCAGTGAGTTGACGAGGCTGGCCTATTCCACTAAACCTGTACCTATTCCTTCTATCGGCTATTATCCTACTTCACCTTCTTACTCCCTGTTAGATGCCCACGGCGGTTCGTTGATCCCGTACTCGCAGCGTGCCTCGATGCGTCTCACGGACGTTCGGGTCGCTGGACTGGAGAGCGTCCTGTCGCCTGGCGCTGGAGAGAAGAGAGCCCGATCTCTCCTTTGCCCCCCTTTTTTATCCTCCCTACATCAAAGGGATGCGGCTCCACGCCGAACGGTGGCCCTCAGCTTTTCCTTAACAATGGGCTCGCGTCCTCTAGCACATGCACCGCGGTTCCGGACGCCTGTGATATGCTAATCAATGTGCGGCGTTGCGCGGCGTAAATTCTAATTAATCCCTTTCCCTCCCTAACAATGGTGCCTGCGCGCTCAAGCGTAATTATCCCAACCATCCGTGAATATGCGCAAGAGCCCCTGCGGTCCCGCTACTCATGCTGTCCCGTCCCTCCCCTGCTTGCCCCGTCGACACGTGGGTGGTGTGTGTGGGGGATGCGCTTCAACCGCGGTGGCCGAATGCCCCTCGCCGCGGCCATGCCATCTTAAGGCAGGTCGCAGTGCCGCGGTGCAACGTAGCGTCGGGGGAGGCCGTCCAATTCCCTGATAGCCGGAAACCGTGAGAGTTAATCCCGATAAGGGTTTCTCGGATAAAAACCGGTCGATCAGGTGACCTTCCCTTCCAGCTCTATGGGGGGGGGGGGGGGAATGCGTGCAGGTGTGTTCATGTGAGGTGAGGTGAGGGGGACGAGGGGTTGGCTCCGTTGCTTGGTGGTGGCGATGTCGGGGATGGGGCGCCTGCTGAACGGCTTCGTGGTGGCGGCATCACAAGTGTATCATGGTTAGTGAGTTATACTGAGTGTGAGTTTGACTAATTCTCCCCCCTCTCGCTGTCTCTGCTTTCCCCCCTAACTACCTCGCCTGGTATACAGGGGTTTGGATTCGATCCCGACCTTGATGCCTGCTGTATATTTGGAGTTTGCGTGTCTGTGTCTCTCCCCGTGGTCGCGTGGATTTTTCTCCGGGCTCTCCGGTTTTTCCCTCCACATTTAGAAACATTCGTTTAAAGTTTTGACTTGACTGCAGGTATTCATATTCTTGGTTCTTTCGGTAAAGTCACATAAATAGAAAAAAAATAGATTTTTAAAAAATCAAAAATAAAACAAAAATAAGATAAATTGAAAATAATAAAAGCAATTTATTATATTTATTTTATTTTAATTAATTAAAATGTGTATTTTATAAATATATATATTATGTGACTTTACCGAAAGAACCAAGAATATGAATATTCGTTTAAAGTATTTGGCTGCTATAATTTACACGTGATGTTGAGCCACTTCGTTCAGCTATCATTGGTACCAAGTCGCTTCTGCAAAAGAGATGTTTAGCTCTGTGGACCTTACATGGTAAAATGAAAATCGTTGAGATTTTAGTATAGTTTTCTCTCTCCTTCCCGAGCACAACAAGCAGGTGCAGGGGGAGGAGCATTCTCCACTAAGTGGTGGTGACTACACCACGGCACTTGTGCCAGGATATGTGCACCACAGATATCCATCACATAGAGGACCCATAGAGTCATCACACGTAGACCTATACACTCACCACGCACAGATCCTCAGACTTGCACAGAGAACCATAGACTCACCACAGAGACCCATAGACTCATCAGACAGAGAACCACAGACTCAAACAGATCCACAGACTCGCACGGAGCCCTATAGACTCACCACACAGAGAGACACATCGACTCACCAGACAGATACCCATAGACTCAATCGTACCCATACTCGCACAGAGACCCACAGACTCGCCACAGACCCATATAATCACCACACAGAGACCCATAGACTTACACAAAGGCGCATAGACTCACCCCACAGAGACCCAAAGACTCGCAGAGAGATCCATGTACTCGCACAGATACCTATAGACTCACAGAGAACCACCGACTCAAACAGACTCGCACAGAGCCCTATAGACTCACAAAACAGAGACACATAAACTTACCACACAGAGATACAGACTTGTAGTGGGTTCCACGGAGACTGGAGACGTCTTTTAGAGGCAACACGGTTTATTCTAAACCACAATACAGAACTCCCTTAACTCCCACTATCTAGACAGGTACAGCCTCCGGTCTAGTGTGCCCTCGCACTGGGTAATCTGGCTTTCAGCCCTCCGGCTATCTGTGCTCTAGGGGAGGCTAACTGACCCAACCCAGCCAAGGTACGGGTCCCGACCACTGGTTCAAGCTCGGCCCGGCGCTTACAAGGACGTCGGGCTCGAGGTCCCAGGGTCCTAGCTAGGGAGGCTACTCTGACCTGACCCAGCCAAGGTACAGGTCCTGACCACTGGTCCGTGCTCGGCCCCCGGCCCTTACAAGGACGTCGGGTCCCAGGGTCCTAGCCTAGCTGGTCTTCGGGCTTTGTATTCGTAGCACTGCCTCGAGCCGACCGGAGAGCCACCTTTTATACTCGTCCCGGGGACTCCTCCGCCCCCGGTACCACCCCCTTTATGGAATCTTCCAGAGGATCCTGGAACGGCTCCCCCAGCCCCTCACCTGGGGTAGGGGAGGGGAACCCAGCCTCACTATGGTCCGGCTCTCTCTCTGTCCCCTTATACAGGCTGTAACTTTCTACAGAACTCTGGCCATAACTGCAGTTAAGTGGACATAGGCGGTGTGCATACGCGTTTCCAAGCTACAGACTCACCTCACAGAGACCCACGGACTCTCACAGAGACCCATATACTCACCACACAGATCTATCTACTCACAGAGAGACCCAAGGGCTCGCATGTGAATGTGTGGCGATTTAGTTGAAGGTGGAGGGAGTTACCAGCCCCTCACACCCATCCAGAACTCCCTGTGGCCAATGTGGTGGCTGCAAGGCGACGTGAGGTTCACAGCTGGTCAGGGTTGGCGCCCCCCCCCCCCCAAATGGCATTGCTCACAACCACGGCTGCATTATCGACCGTCACCATTCGCCAATAAGTGACAGTGACATCACCACGGCGCCTGTGCCAGGCCAGGTGCTCTTTGAAGCCACGTGAAGTGTCGAAGGCTCGCTGACCGGAGGTCCTGGAACAGACCCAGATGCCATGGGTTGGTTCACTGAGATGACTGGCAGATGCACCACCTGTACCCCGTACTGTGCCAAATTGCTGCATATTTATCATCCAGTGTTCCGCTCGTTGTTGTGAGCTTCGCTCCTCCGTTATTGTTGGAGGGCGACTGTCTCCAACTGCCCAGTAGAAGCGTCTTTCACGAGCCTACCCCGCAGAGGCCGATCCCAACACCGCTGGTACCAGTCGTCGGCAAAGCCCACTCGGCTCCACATCCTCCCGTACCGCATCAATCCACCTCCATTCCAGCCCATGCCGTGCCCATTCCCGCCCTGCACATTTAGAAACGTGAGTATTTTGAGTATTTGGCTGCTATAAATTTCCATGTGATAAGCCACTTCGTTAGGCTATCATTTGTGGCCAGGTCGGTTCTGTTAAAGAGCTCTGGTAGAATAAAAAATGGTTTCATTTATAGTCTACATAAGATTGACTTCCCAGGAAGTAACACTCATTGTATAAACCCCAGAGGAATGATGTTTTGAGTCACCCAAACCAGAATGTGAATTGATGTACAGTAAAACCTTGGATTGCGAGTAACTTGGTCTGCGAGTGTTTTGCAAGACAAGCAATTTTTTTGTTATAAATTTTTACTTGATTAACGAGCGAAGTTTTGCAATACGAGTAGTACGTATACGTTTTGTCAGCCGAGTGTCAGGTGATCACAACTGAGCCGATGGTTCTCTCTCTCTCTTGCTGCGGGATTGTGGGTAATTGTCTCCCATGCACGGTCTCAGTCGGCGTGCCTCACTCGTATAGTCAACATCCATGCGAGCATATACTGTTTACAATAGTGTTGTGACCACGTGTGTGTGCGTAAAGCATTTTTTTATTTTGTGGCCAAGTGTCGTGACTGTTCTTTAGTAACTGTACTGCAAATGAAAGTCGTCCTACACAATAACCCTCCTCCTATCCTCTCTCTCATCTCCCTCACACCAGCCACGATTAAATGTAATTTATTAATTTGATTACTTTATATTAGATTTAAATAAAACAATTTTTTAAAGGTATTTTGTATTAATCATTTTTATATGAATACAGTATTTTTGGGATGTGGAACGAATCATCTAAGTTTCCATTATTTCTTATGGGGAAATTCGCTTTGATATACGGGTGCTTTGGATTAGAAACACGTTTCCGGAACGAATTATGCTCGCAATCCAAGGTTTTACTGGATTTGTATTTTCAAGCTAGGTTCTCGGCCACGGACCACCTGGGCAAATATGACGTAGTTTACTTTGCATATGAATTATTACTTGGGGTTTGTTGACGTTTTCATTGACAGGTCTATTGTGTTATACAGGGGCTCAGGCTTGTTGGGGCAGCAGCTGGCTGAAATGCACCTTCACAACAGGAAGATTGGAGAGGCTTCACAAGGAAGAGAAAACTATCGGTATTGAATCATGAAAATGTAAAAAAGATGTAGAAAACTAAGCCCACAGATCCAACCCTAGCATCATGTCAACTATGTATTATGTTGAAATTATTTCGCACTGAGAGTAGGCATGCTAATTGGATGTAATGAATGTGTGTAAACAGGCGATTTGTGTGTAAACAAACACATTTCATACAGCTGTTTATTAATCGTAAAAATCAAGCGATTGAGCTCGTGAATGAGATAGACACATGCTATCATTATTTCATACATGAACACAACCAGCCAGTCAGCGGTCGTGATTTTCCACACCTAATCACAATAATCTCTTTGTTTTAGCCATCTTTGTGATGAAGGGAACTGTATTGTTCATGTGTGTTCAATGTACTTTTCAGAATATGAATTATGTTGGATAGTATATAATTATAGCTATTAAAATTATCTGTATTTAAGTCCATCAAGGCAAACTCTTCTGCAAAGGAGACCAGAGCATTCAACATTGCGTTCCATTATATTTTTGCTAATCGCAATATGTTCAGGAGATAAATGCCAATGTCATGGTCTGCTAGCCACAAGAATGCTTTAGGAGATAGTTCATGTAGTTTTGCTATTCACTCATTAAAGGGCAATAGAGTAAATGCTAAAAGAAATGTTTTCAGCTAATTTTTTATATACGTTAGATTCTTGAATTTCTCCCAACAGGTAAGGGCTCTTGGCAGGAGGATGTGGAGTATGTGGCTTTCATACGGGTACATGCTGTGGTTAGATCCAACATGTGATCTCTGCTGCAAAGTCATGAAACTGGTTGTAGCCCATTGAAATTTTAATATACCTGTTTAACACATAGGCTTTCACGACCAATATCATCCATAATATCGTTTTTTTTGGGTTAGATTGTGTAAATATAAATGTGTCGTTAAACCCGCCACCACCGACACAGCCAATTAGTAAGGTTTGTCGCATTAACAGAACATTCCAATTCGTGAAGGACTCACAAGTAACGTCATCACATCTATCCCTCCAAGGAATGAAACAGGAGGATTCCTCTACGAATTTGGCTGTCCACCTAATGATGATAGTCGTAATTACTGGCGAAACGTCGTACTCAGATTGTAAATGTTGTGGATTTTCTCTCCACCACTTCGGTGTGCTGTACTTGTAACGGATTGGCATGTTCCGTTTACGTGACAACCTTACTAATTGGCTGTTAGGTGGTGGTGAGTTTTGATGGCCTATTATAAATGTAATATACCCTTTTGTTGAAGGACAGCCTAGGTGACCAAAGTTTTATAGGAACAGCAATAATTTTTATTTCATTAAGTTAGTTTTATCATGGAGCGGTGAAATCAGCTGCTGTTCACATGTCAGTTGAATTATTATTACATCGTAGAAATATGAGAGTCCTTCGTGTAATAGCCTATTAACCACTGATGATGGTAACATTGATTTAAGGTTACATTTTAAGAAGAACTAGATTGGCGTACATTTTATCTTGCATAAGTACACACATTTATAAACAATGTATTTGATAAAAAATTTCATATATTATCTTCCATTGCACACAGTTGTACCATTGATAACTAGGCACACCGTTACAACTGACATCACCAGATGTCACTCAATTTCCCTCAGAGATCGATCTTGCATAACTAGTGTTCACATAATCAGTTATGTTTTCGCTAATTACCATTTACACCCCGAGCCGGGTTTGACAGACTTATATGAATGTATTTTGAACTTTCTTTACACCGTACATAGCCAACCGTGCTAAGCGGAGGTGTGGGAATTAAGCACAGAACCTATCGTTAGGATCAATGCTGTTGTGATTTTTATTTATGAGGATATCAATTGGTGGCTGAAATGAGATGTTCAAAGACTACAGCATGATAATCGGTACATAACATGAGTGTCGAATTATGTCTTAAGAATTACCCAGCCATTTGTACGTAAAATTCAATGTCGCTGGGTGACATCTTAAGTCATCTTCTTGGTTCTTTCAGTAAAGTCACGTAGAAGGGAAATAATAAAATAATAAAAATAAAACATGATAAAATAATTCTCACGACGTTTCGATCACAACACAAGCAGCCGTTCTCAGGTGAAGACCAGGTCTGTCGGGGAAACAGCGTCTGAATGAAACACCACCACGCTTGGAGCGTATATTTAAGCTGGGTTGGAAGGGGGGAAGGGCGCCTTGACAAAATAATTTGCATATCAAGAGGAATTTAGCATATGTATGGGAAATGCAGGTATGTGATTAGTACTACTTGTGAAATGCGTAGGAGGTGGGCGGGGTGTTTTCAAAGTCATATTATGCCCGTGCATTATGCAGGATTAGCAGCATCAAAGGGAGGGGATAGGGGTAGCATTAATAAAGGGAAGGAATGTTAATAGTATGTAGCTGCAGTAACTAAACAACCACGTAAAAAAAACTAAAGTATAAACTACATAGTATCATCAGTATACTAAATATACTCTCCAATAAGCTAAGCTACTAACAGTAAGTAATACATTACAATTTTATGTCGCAAAAAATATAATATGCTTCGAGCTAAACTTTTTTCCCTTACATCACACGGGTCTACCCCGTACTATATGCTGCCATAGACAAACCCAACATTAAATTATATACTGTATTACTATACACAACCCTATACCTTAGAATAATACATAGTGTAATATTACACTATGTATTATTCTATCCACCCTTAAGTCAGTGCTCTTCATTGCAAGGCCTGCGGGCCGCTGGCGGTCCCTGGTGTCCTTTGTACTGTGGCCCCTGACGTGCAGCCCCCGACAATACACACATGTGTAATAATGGTCGTTGAAGCGACTTCTGGAATCCGGTCTTTTTTCACTTTTAATTACAGCATTCCTTCACGCTGCTGACAGGCAGCGTGAGAGGGATAGAGAGAGACACGCGCGCAGCCACGTGGAAACTTGGACCTCGCGTGGCCTCCTCCTCTGTTCGTTCCAGTTCTGACCACGTGTTGTTCGTCTCCACCCCTATTTGATACCCGGGTCACGTGGTACGTTTCCACCAATCCTGGTTAGCCTCTATGGAATCATCCAGACTCCTTCGTAGGCTCCCGGGACCACGCCCCGGACTCGTCTTCCCATTGGCTGTGGCTAAAGCCAGCAGAACCAAACCTCTACAAACAGCTGTCACCTTTCCATTACGTCAGGGCCACGCCCCTAGGCTTCCCCCCATTGGCTATGGACCAGGACCGGCAGAGCCAATAATCGTGACGAGTTGTAATCCGTCAACGACCCGGATATAACCTCGCATTACACATGTGAAAACACCCCATCATGCTGTCAAACCCAATGGTTTCAAATATGAGGTGGCTCTTTCACTGATAATGTCTTATTTGCGAAAGTGGCCCCCCTCCGAAAATTAGTGAATAACACTGTTTTAGGTCAAGAATTGGCCAAATAAATTAGGTATTATATGCTTATGTTTTTAAATGTTCGTAATAAAACTATATTTATGCCACCAGCTGAATGAGTGGGTGACGTTCTTCTCACGGCAGCTACTGCAGCTTCAGCTGGACATGATAGAGACGGACTATGGTGAACGGGAGACCCGCGAGCTACGGTCCCGGTTTCAGGTTCGTAAGCCGTTTCACTCTCGCCCTTAATACATGCAGCAGTGTAGAGCATCATGTGCACAGCCATATGGGAAACCCATTTTATCGCAATGGGTTTTCGAGGTGGCTTTAAAGGTAAAGTGGTGTTTCACATGCAGGCTTTCGCGACCAATATTATTCATGATAAAGTTTTTTTTGGGTTAGATCGCGTAAGCGTAAATGCGTCGTACACCCATATCCACCCAACACAGCCAATTAGTAATGTTTCTGACATGAACAGAACGTGCCATTTATGTTATTACTTCGGCACTCTAGTGTGTTAGAGAGCAAACGCAGAACATTTAGAAACGAGTACGACCTTTCGCTGGTGATTACAACCAGCATCATCAAGCAATTGCCAGAAGTGTTCTGGCTTCATACAAACTGTGATGTTTCCCAGCAAATATAGCTCTTTTGCCAAGGTTTGCACATGAATACTACGTGAAGTTATGTTTCTAAACGATTTGTGGTGTTAAGTTTCACGTGTAAAGCCAATTTTTGTTTCAAAAAAACAATGTTTTTTCTTTTCATTATTACTTATGGAATAAATTGAAGGCTGCATGTAACTTTTGTTGAATTTGACTTTTGTACCAAAGTAGTGCAAAGTCATAGTCGCATGTTCGAATTCCTTCGGATGAACCCACAGATTTGGCTGGCATAAGAATGTCTTGAAATTACATGGCTTGCTTCAAACGCAGAATATAGTTTTATCCTTCGATGCTGATTTAACATTGAGGTACCTTTATAGTTAGATGTTTAATAGAGGTGCATTCGGAGCAGTCTGCATCTTCACGTGTACCACATTCACTGTGAGATAGGGTCTTCAGTGCCAAAAAGCCTGCAAACGGCTTCTTACAGCCTTGTCTGCACTACTATCTTTCCACGAGCTTTACAGTTAAGTTTTTTCATTCATAGTCGTACAGCACAGACAGTCCTCAACTTCCGAAAACCCCACTTACAAATATCCACACTTCCAGCGCCCATGAGAAGTTATTTGAAACATCAAATTACAACGCGAACTCGCACTTACCAATTAAACCGCGGAAGAATTTTGTTCAGCGTAGCGAGCCTTGGCGAGATATAAGCGAATCAGCCTCACGCTGGGAGGCTGTCCATCCGAACCCGGCAACTGGAGTTGGATTCCCACTCATGGTCACCAACACCATCAGTGAAGATTATCCGAACCGGTCCTGGGCCTCCCCGAACTCGACTCGGCGGCTTCAAATGAGTACTTGGTGCGTTGTGTAAACATCGCCACTGGGGGAGACAAAGACGGCCAAGCGTAGTGATGTCCACCCACCACCGTCTCGTGTGCCGTTCCGGTCTTCATAGATGCTGCTCGCTAATGTGAAGGCGATACGCAGGATCAGATGAATAAAAAAAATATTAGATTTTTATATACAGTATTTAAGTGATTTGTTTACATTTCTATGAACACTCCTATGGTAATATTTTGTATTGTTTTTATAACGTTCTGACCAGCCCTTACTGGATAACTGTGAAAATAAATCTCAATAGCTCATAGGATTCCTCCTCCAGTATATAAATAAATATTCATATTGTGGACGTGGGGCTTTAACCCTGGGGTGAGCTTGGCCTGACACGTGGGGGCGTGGCTTGACCGACAGTGGGCGGCGCATGGTCGTGGGGCGTGGCCTAACCCGAAAGTTTGAGGGGCCGCGCAATAACAAAGGGGGCTTGGCGTCGCACCCTGAGTGACATCTGAGCTGACCAATCACAGAGGAGACCGCGAACGCCGGACTACAAGCCAGAGAAGCGCGCTCCTTTAAAGTTAACAACAACATTAAAGTTAACAACAACATTGTTAAATGTAAGTAGCGCCTCTCTATTATTGTTTTATTTGTTTAATACATCACTTGTGGTGCCATGAGTCGAGTCATATGATACAATTACCTTGCTAGACATGGCTAAGCTTTTAATAAGGGGCGCCGCGGTGGCGAGATGTTAACTACCTCGCCTGGCCTACAGGAGCGTGTAGGTTCCATCCCGATCCTGACGCCTGCTCTATATTTGTATATTTTTTTCCCCGTGGTCACATAGATTTTCTCTTGGTCCTTTGGTTTTCCCCTCCACATTTAGAAACGTGAGTTTAGAGTTTTTGGTTGCCATAAATGTCCACATGATAAGCCACTTCGTTGAGCTATCACTTGTGTCCAGGTCGCTTCTTATAAAAGCTATACAGCTCAAGTGGGCCTTACCTGGTATAATAAAAATAGTTTATAGTTTAGTTTATAGTTCATAAGAACTCGTGGCCAAGGGTCAGTGTCTACTTCAAATATTGTTCAGGCTCTCGAGACCTCCAGAGTTATTCGTGATGTTTTACATTTGGTTAGTTTTGAGCATAATCGCAACCTTATATAATTATTACGTGATACACACACTGAATATACGCACATAAGCATCGTGTACACGTGTGCCGTGTCCTCTATTGTCTACATAGACGGCTTGTGCTAACGAGAGAACGGTCATGACGTACAATGTTGTGACATGTATCATCCATTTGTCGATCCAGCGTTTTGATAGAGGCCTCCCCCACACCATGTCGTTCGTGGGAGTTGTTTAACCATACTTCGCCATGCTGGTCAATGCGGATTTGTGAAGTGAGGAGGCCCAGAAACTATATGCAGATACGAGTTGGCCTGTGCTTGCAACTGCGGCATTACATTCTCATTTTAAAATAAATTACACATCTTCAAGTATAGTTTAATACTCTTGGATCTTTCGTTAAAGTCACGTAGAAGGGAAATAATAAAATTATAAAAAAATAAAACAATACAATTCTCACGACGTTTCGGCCACAAGACAAGCAGCCGTCCTCACAGCTGCTTGTGTTGTTTGTGTTGTGGCCGAAACGTGAGCATTTTATTATGTTTTATTTTTATTATTTCCCTTCTACGTTACTTTACCGAAAGATCCAAGAACATGAATCCCTGCAGTCACGAAAGCTTTATATCGAAAGAAAACAACTTGATTTGAATGCTTTGTTGAGCAGGGAATGCTTTATTGAGTTCGTGGGTTGAATCTATCTGTGCGGAGTTGTGTTATTTCCCCATATGAGGTGGGGTCTCTCTGGGTTCCACTCACACAAACATATCAATGCAATGGGACCTTTCTGAAAAAGCTGTATTTAGACTCAATGAGGCTTTCCTGGGTAACTAGTTAATATTGTAATAATTAGCATGAGAGATAATGAAGTTCACTTATGAGTGCCATTAACAGCATTCTTTGGTTATTTCGATAAGTCACGTAGATAGAAAAAATATAATAATACAGGGTGACCCAAAAAAAAACGGGCCCCAACTCTAATTAGGCCCCGTTTCTTAGTGTTTTGTCCGAATGAAATGAAACTTTGGTCATAACTAGTTTATTATATTCAAAACATCAAATCAAAACACTAGGGTCTTTGGCCTTTTTTTCTCCGTTCTACAGCATGTGCTCTAGATGGCCTCCATTTAGCTCCGTGCATTTCTTGAGGCGCAGCACGAAGTTGTCCATGACGTTCTTACAGACTGAATTGGTAATGGCTCTCATCTCCTCCCTGATGGTTTCCTTGAGTTCCGTGATGGTTCTGGGTTTCCCTGCGTAGACTCTGTCCTTAAAATAGCCCCAAAGAAAAAAATCTGGGGGGCTTAGGTCCGGGCTATGGGGTGCCCACTCAAAATCAGTCTTGAGACTGATCACTCGGCCTCCGAAGTTCTCTTTCAGCCAATCTCGGGACAGGTTTGAGGTGTGAGAACTTGCTCCGTCTTGCTGGAACCAGAACTTGCTCATGAGCGACGGGTAGAGGGTCTGGAGCTCACTCTTGAAGGTTTTGAGGACCTCCACATACCGCTCCTTGGTGACTGTCACTGCTGCGCCAGATTCTTCGATGAAGATTGGTCCGATGATGCCTCTGGCCGAGATTGCAGCCCACACCGTGCACTTAGGAGAGTGCAAGGGCTTGGTGGCTACTTCATTGGGTCTGGAGGACCCCCAGAAGACATTTGTCTTGGAGTTCGCCTTTCCGTCAAGATGGAAGTGGGCTTCATCTGAGGTCCAAAGGAGGTTAAGGAAACTTGGTGTCTCCTCGATCTTCTCGAGCATCTTGACTGCCATAGCGCTCCTCTGCTTCTTGTCTGAGGCTGTAAGGGTCTGCAGCGTCTGTATTTTGTATGGGTAAGCCCTGATATCGTTCACCAGCACTCTCCTGCAAGTCTCACGGGACATACCGAGGGACTGACTTCGCTTACGCACAGAGCGTTTCGGACTCTGCTGGAGAGACTCTCTCACACTTTCGACCAGCTCGGCTGTTCGCTTCTTGGGACGTCCCGAGTGGCTTGGACGGTTCTCACTGGCAGCGTTGAGGTTCTCCACGGTCCCATACTTCTCGAAGTGGGCCACCCAGTTCTGAATTCTGCTTTTGGATGGAGCCTTTTCACATTCGAACTGACGCATGAAACTGTCCTGGGTTTTCTTAAACGAGCCTGTCTTGTAGTAAAATTTAACACAGTGTATTCTTTGTCCCAGCTCCCACTGGGGTCTTGGTGTACTCACGGTCGTTGATTCTGCCATGTCCTGTAAAATAAGGGCAATCGGTGAATAAATAAAGGAGATATCACATAAAGTGTACACGGGGCCCGTTTTTTTGGGTCACCCTGTAAAAGTAAAAAAATTAAACTACGACGTTTCAATCACAAGCGATCGTCTTTTTTTTTCCTGAAGACGATCGCTTGTGTTGTGATCATAACGTCATAGTTTATATTTTTTATTTTATTTACTTTTATTATTATTTTTCGATCTACGTGACTTTTCCGAAAGAACCAAAGAATATGAATTCCTGCAGTCACGAAAGTTTTAAGCCATTAATAGTACTATATTTTAATGAAGACTATTTTAGTTGGTTGTTTGGAAAAAAGTGTCCATTCTCAAAACTTTTTGACGGGCCCTCATACAGAAATGATATTACAATCTTATATGGAGATTGCGAGTCAGAGTGTTGTGAATAGTGGACTGAACGTATGGTGCCATCATTATCTTGTTGTTGTGTAAAAACATAAAGGCCTATTTGGTGGGTAACATTATGAAAATGGAGGAAGTTAGTCATTGTTGTTAAGAAACAAAATCCAATATGGGTGGATCAGAGGAGTAAAATCGTAGATGATAGGAACTGCAATATTGTGGAGTTCTGGTATAATGAGTTGTAGTATATATGAATCTTATGTCACCTTATGGTATGCTTTTGTGAGTACACATATGACATGGGTGTAATGCGCGTGACCTTTGTCTTTTGTTTCAGATGTGTGAGAGCAACTCCGCTGCGAGTCATGGTGCTGGGAGAATTGCCTTTACCATCGATGGCACTTCACCAGCATACGTCTCAAGCCCACCTCAATCCGATAGAGTTACTAGAGTGAAAAAACTAATCTCTTGTGATGTCTGTGGGAAAACATTCCAACTGGCATGGTGCCTAGATTCCCAAATTAGAAAGCACAAGAAGACCCGTGACCAATGGTGCGGCATCTGCGGACAATGCTTTGATCAGCCAGGCAAATTCACAAGGCATATGGAGACCCACGAAAAGAACTACATGATAAAGGGTGCACCAGGTTTGGTGAATAACCGCAGTTTTGCCAATGCGGTGTTGAATCCACCGTCGCCCTATGAGATGTGCTCAGTCTGCGGATTTGTGTGTCATATTGAAATCCTGAAAACTCACAAAAGTCTTCACGCACAGTTCTTGTACAGACCGAAGCCTGAACATGATTACGCTTCGACAGAAGATAGCGGCGTTAAGATAAATTACGTGAAATTCAATTTTCTTGAATGCTTTGGCCTAGTTCCACGTCAAGAAACTGCTTCACAAGTCAGTGAGAATAAACCATACGCTGCTCTCGATCCTATTACGAGCATGAAAGTGTTGATTGCCTTGCAACAGAAGAAGGAAAAGCGAAGTGGACCTAAGTCTGTTAAAAGTAAAAAGACCACCACCAGCGGAAACAATTGCAGCAGTAGCAACAGCCAGAATTCGGACATCAAGAGGATGAACTGCACGGAAGCAGGAGGCTGCGTTGAGAAGAGCATCCCCAAGGTGGATGAACCCAACCTGGAATCTTTGGGTACGTAATGCACACTACATTTCATTTGGATGTAATTGATAGTTTCACAAATTAAGTAATGAATGCATATGTTGACCATATTTGTATGCCTGTGCTGAGGAGTCTAGAGATGTGATGTGGTGCTGCTAGGATGTTGTGTTAAAATCTGGGTTTCAGCCACTTAGCCATGATTAAACTGGCTTCTCATTAATGGTCTCATTCCAGTTACCAAACACTTCCAGCAAACACTTCTGATGTCGCGTGTCATGTAGGAAATTGCAATAACCTCCTAGTGAATAAAAAACGGTCACGAAGGGATGTCATGAGTAGTGCAATGATATCTCCTTCCACGAGCTGTTCTCTTACATGAGGTGGTTCACTGCTGTGTGAGAGTTGCACAGGGATACTTCATCTCATGACATGGTGCCAATAGCACCATTGGAATAGAACTGAACAAAATACATTGTTTGCCAAATTCCAAAAAGTATCTGTTAATTTTAGATTTGAAGCTTTCGTGACTGCAAGGATTCATATTCTTAGGTTTTTTCGGTAAAGTCACGTAGGTAAAACATTAAAATTAATAAAAGTAAAATAAAATAAAAATCACGACGTTTCGGAGGCAACACAAGCTTCCGTCTTCAGGTGGAACCGTCACAGCCACGACAGCTGTATCAAGTAAATGAGAGATTGCAGGAGCTACCACTCCGTTTATATAATGGTTGGAGAGGGGGGGAAGGGCCAAGTACAGCACACTTTTTATTCATATGGTAAGGTGAGGCTTAAGAGGGTGAGCCTTTGTTATGGAGAGGTACGGTTTGTGACTCAACCTGGCCTACCTAACAATAGTGTGAAAAGGAGAAAACAACTAAACATGGTAAAACAAGCCTGGCTGTCTATCAATAACCTGTAATAGTTGTCTGTCAAATAAGATTGGCCAAATAAGTGTAGTTAAATCTTTTTTGCATGGTTAATCACATCTTTCCAATGATTACTCAGTTTGTAACCATCATCACGGTTGAAATTATGTCTGTGTTTGTATATTTGTATGGCTTCGTGTACAAACCATTGATGGTAGCCAGGAGGTTTGCAGAGAACCTTGGTCTCGGAAAAGACAATTTCATGAGAGCCCACCGAGTTGTAGCAATGATCGGCAACGGCCGAAGAATCAGTTCTGCCGTGTTTCAGATCTGACTTGTGCTCGCGGACACGATCAGAAACATGACGTTTCGTTTCTCCAATGTAGCAATCACCACAAATGCAACTCAATTTGTAGACTCCAGGATACTGTAAGTCAGGAACGACATCCTTCACAGATGGAATCAGATCACGGATTTTATGCACTGTACTGAATCGGACTTGGATCTTATGTTTGTGAATTTTGGAGATCTTTTTGGTCACGTCTGCTATGTATGGTAACGTGATAGTTTTGGTCGGAGTTTCATGTGGCTGTTTCTGTGTGGTGGGAGAAACAGCTTGGCGGATAGTGCGGTCAGAGTATCCGTTCATCCTGAGGGCCCGATGTACATGTCTTAATTCACCGGCCAGGTGGTGTCAGAAATGTCATGGGCTCTGTGGTATAGCGTTTTGATAAGATAATTCTTTTGAGATGGATGGTGGTGGGAATCCGGTTTCAAGTAGGAATCTGTGTGGGTGGCTTTCCTGTAGACAGAATGTCCCAAGGATCTGTCAGGCCTCCTCTGCATCAGAACTGATTCTTCGGCCGTTGCCGATCATTGCTATAACTCGGTGGGCTCTCATGAAATTGTCTTTTCCGAGACCAAGGTTCTCTGCAAACGAAGCCATACAAATATACAAACACAGACATAATTTCAACCGTGATGATGGTTACAAACCGAGTAATCATTGGAAAGATGTGATTAACCATGCAAAAAAGATTTAACTACACTTATTTGGCCAATCTTATTTTGACAGACAACTATTACAGGTTATTGATAGACAGCCAGGCTTGTTTTACCATGTTTAGTTGTTTTCTCCTTTTCACACTATTGTTAGGTAGGCCAGGTTGAGTCACAAACCGTACCTCTCCATAACAAAGGCTCACCCTCTTAAGCCTCACCTTACCATATGAATAAAAAGTGTGCTGTACTTGGCCCTTCCCCCCCTCTCCAACCATTATATAAACGGAGTGGTAGCTCCTGCAATCTCTCATTTACTTGATACAGCTGTCGTGGCTGTGACGGTTCCACCTGAAGACGGAAGCTTGTGTTGCCTCCGAAACGTCGTGATTTTTATTTTATTTTACTTTTATTAATTTTAATGTTTTACCTACGTGACTTTACTGAAAAAACCTAAGAATATGAATCTGTTAATTTCTTAACCGGGGTCATTTTTTATAACCAAGTGGGTCAATTTAGGCAACATTGTTAAATGTATAGACCGAGTCATTTGCATAATTGGAACTTCCTCTTCATTGTACTAACACCTAACATCCATGCACATTTACTCGTTCTATTACAGGTCATTATTGCGTAATTAATGAGCTGTAAAAGAATCATCTGACTCAACCACCTCAATGTCAAATTACAGTTGTTGCTTTGCATCAACATCAGCCATACAGAAAAGTGCAAAATGTTGGAGCTTCAAAATAAGCCCCAAAAATGTGTTCTTCTGATATTTTCCAGGAAATCAGTATCTTGCTTTTCTGCTATTTGTATTGAACTTCTTTTGCACCATACATAGCCAACCGTGCTAATCGGAGGTATTTGTTTCTGGCCATTTGGCATTTTGGGCCTTTGGGCTTGTGGTCAGCAACCTTGATTATTAAAATGTCCCAGACATAGTGATGCTATGGCATCCACTGCATGGTGATAAATAAATGATGGATTAGCGCATGTGTGTGCTCAATGGTGGGTGTCTTGTGTTCCAGAGGAAAAGCTCTTCCCGTGCAGTGACTGCTCATACGGAGCGACGCAGAAGTCAAAGCTCAAGAGACACATCCTGAGTGTTCACCACCTGCCCTTCGATAGCGCGCTGGACTCCGACTACCCCAAAAAGAGAAGGCGGCTGGTTGGGTGCCGAGACAGCAGCTTAACTCATTTGGAGCGTGCACGATGCACACGTAGAACTCACTGATTATTTATTTCATCCTGAGGCTGAGGTACCATGTGTGGAGCGATGAACTCAAGGTTTTGAGCAGCGGACATTTCCATAATGAAATTCCGTCACGTTCACTGCTGCGAGGTTACATCTATTGCCGTATATTTTTAGATAATTGCTGTATTTTTTTGTATACAATATATTAATAAAATGTCCTAATTTCATAACAAAGGTTAGATCGCGTAAGTATTAATGTGTCGTCACCCTCCACCACCTGACAGCCAATTAGTAAGGAATATGTCACGTAAACAAAACTCCACTTAGTTGCTACTTCAGCCCACCGGTGTTTTGGAGAGTAAATCCATAATTTGAGTACGACGTTTTGCTGGTAATTATATCCAGCATCATCGGGCGATTTGCCAGAATAGTGAAGCCATCCGCCTGCTTCCGGTCTTAAATAGAGAAAGACGATGTCATCACTGAACCCATCAGGTGCAGAAATCAGAGGCGGGGGAGGGCGGTTATTGAAATTATAATTGATTAGTAATAATTTAATTAGTATGTTTTCTCTATAAGTAATGATAAATGGAAGATGTCTTCTTCTTCCACGCGTTTGTTCAACTCACGTGGGGTCCGCCATCCTTGCCACCTTCTCCACACTGCCCCATCCCACGCCATCTCTCCCTCCGCTCCTCGGGCCACCACATTCGACCGCATCACCACATCGCCCCGCCTCTTCTTCTGCCTTCCTCTTGATGCCCTCATCTTACAATTACAATTACTTAATAATACGCTTCCAGACCGCACTAAGCCTGTAGCTGTCAGACTGGTTGAAATAATGAAAATTTTCTCAGTTGCAATGGATTCTTGAATTAGTCTTGGCCAATAATAATTCGTTTTACACAACACCTCATTGTTATGAAAATCATATGAGTGTCCTTGTTGGGAAGCATGTTCTGCAACTTCCGACAGTTATGTTTGAGAGTATTTAATATTTATTTGATGTTCTTTTAGTCTCATGCTAATGTTCCATCCCGTCTGTCCAATATAACATCTGCCACATAAGCAATTAATCCGATACACACCATCTGTTGATAACTTAGGCAATTCATCTTTAGTACAAGATACAATTTTTTGAATTTTGTGTATCGTGCCAAATCTTACTTAGATTTTTTGCTTTTCCAAAACTCGAGCTAATTTGTCAGTTACTCCCACGATATGTGGTATTTTAAAGTTTTAATAACCTGATCACTTTTAGCAGTATTGCTGTTCGATCTTGGTTTAGCATTCAATGCTCTGTTAATTTGAGCATTATTGTAGACATTTAATCTTAGTGCTTATTTGACATGTTTAATTTCTCTCCTCAGACATTCACCATCTGACACTGTTTTAGTCCAATGTATGAGCATCTTGATGAGAAAGGATTTCTGTGCGGGGTGATGATGCGAATCTGCATTCAGATAGGCATCAGTGTGCATTCCCTTTCGGTAAAAGTTTTCCACGTACAGATTCGTTATAGCAGGAGATAAAGGAGAGCCCATTGCTGCACCTTCCTTTTGTTTAAAGAAATTACCTCTCCATAGCAAATAAGTCTGATAGAGGCCACACAGGACGGGGGGGGGGGAGGTTATCGTTGTGTTTGTTGCTGCAAGCAGACAGCGCGCAATGGAGAGCTTGCTCAGAGCGGAGCTGGGCACGGACTCGGCGAGGCCGCTGGGCGCTTCGGCCTGGGGAGGCTGCATCAGCGCCGGGCAGAGCTACGAGACGGGGCGCGAACACGTGTTCACCAAGAGCAACGCCAAGAGCAGGGCACCCTCCTTTCCGCCTCCTCACCTCGCCTCCACCACGCCTCCTCACCACGCCACCTCACCTCCTCACCACGCCACCTCACCTCCTCACCATGCCACCTCACCACGCCACCTCACTTCCTCACCACGCCACCTCACCTCCTCACCACGCCACCTCACCTCCTCACCATGCCACCTCACCACGCCACCTCACTACACCACCTCACCATGCCACCTCACCACGCCACCTCACCTCCTCACCATGCCACCTCACCACGCCACCTCACCACGCCACCTCACCACGCCACCTCACCATGCCACCTCACCACGCCACCTCACCATGCCACCTCACCATGCCACCACACCACGCCACCACGCCACCTCACCACGCCACCTCACCACGCCACCTCACCACGCCACCTCACCACGCCACCTCACCATGCCACTTCACCTCCTCACCATGCCACCTCACCACGCCACTTCACCATGCCACCTCACCACGCCACCTCACCTCCTCACCACGCCACCTCACCTCCTCACCACGCCACCTCACCACGCCACCTCACCACGCCACCTCACCATGCCACCTCATCACGCCACCTCACCTCCTCACCACGTCACCTCACCACGCCACCTCACCACGCCACCTCACCACGCCGCCTCGCCTCCTCACCACGCCACCTCACCACGCCACCTCACCACGCCACCTCACCACGCCACCTCACCTCCTCACCACGCCACCTCACCACGCCACCTTACTTCCTTACCACACCACCTCACCACGCCACCTCACCACGCCACCTCACCACGCCACCTCACCACGCCACCTCACCACGCCACCTCACCACGCCACCTCACCTCCTCACCATGCCACCTCACCTCCTCACCACGCCACCTCACTACGCCACCTCACTTCCTTACCACGCCACCTGACCACGCCACCTCACCACGCCACCTCACCACGCCACCTCACCACGCCACCTCACCACGCCACCTCACCTCCTCACCATGCCACCTCACCTCCTCACCTCGCCACCTCACCACGCCACCTCACCTCAACACGCCACCTCGCCTCCTCACCATGCCACCTCACCTCACCACGCCACCTCACCTCACCACCTCACCTCCTCTACCCTCCTCTTCGCCTCCTCTGCACCGCCTCGCCTCAACCCTCATTCAGACCTATAATTAATGTGTATTTCCATGCAATCCAGTATCACTACTTTTTTCGCTGCGACTACTACTACCACCATGGTGAATGTTTCAGTCAACTTCACCTCGTTGATTCCCCCCTCCACCCACGTTAAGGGACTCGGTCTACCAGACACTTTGACCGCTTCGTCTCATCCACTCCGTGTTCAACCACCGCGCCACACTGCAATTCACAACAGCGCACTCAACTAAACAACTCGGTCACCCACTCATCCAGTCACCCACGCAATCACCCTATCACCCACTCATCCAGTCAACCACTCATCCAGACAACCACTCATCCAGTCACCCATTCAATCACCCACTCATTCAGTCACCCACTCATTCAGTCACCCACTCACCCACTCATTCAGTCACCCACTCATCCACTCATTCAGTCACCCACTCACCCACTCATTCAGTCACCCACTCAGTCACCCTATGACCCACTCATCCAGTCACCCACTCAATCACCCTATCACCCACTCATCTAATCACCCACTCATCCAGTCACCCACTCATCCGGTCACTGAATCAATCACCCTATCTGACACTCCTCCACTCGTTTACTCAAACACTCTCCCATTTACTCACTCACCCACTCACCACCATGCAGGTCACCTTACTCTTTTCAGCTTCATCAGTTTGCACTGCTCCACTCTGGAATCCCCACCGGTTTTCCTGTTTTCCCAAACACTTGCAACAATAAACTTAATCAATTTAAGGAACGCGGTTCTTTTATCTTCATCTAATTACTCATTGGACAGTGATGTATTATTTGTTGTTGCTGGTTGCTTGGCGTTTTGTATTGTGTGGGGTTTGCATTGCTGTCAACCCCTTATCAGTGCCTACTTTATTACAGACCAATTCAGACCTTCTTGGTCACCCCGTGCCCCTGATAAATATCAACGTACATCCAACAAAGTCCCATCACAAGGGTGAAATACACACAAATAGACTTAACAAAAATGTTGCCCGTATTTAAACGGCTGTATGCCGTATGGACCTGAAAACGAATTTCCCCCCAACAGAATACGGGTAAACCGTATGCGTTGACAGCTATGGGTTTGGTTGTGTTTGCGAGTCCAAGTTATAGGACTGCACCCTGGGTTGTGCGTAGTTCTCATTGGTGGGAGATTCCCTTCGCTGTGTTGCACGCCCAGTGGCTGGGGGCTGCCTGGGGCCAGTGACGTGTGAGCCGGTCCTGTTGTATCCTAACCCTTCTTCCAAACTTGATATTTTTATATATTATCATCATTGATATATAATGAATGAAAACACTAAAGCGCAGCAAACTGCAAAACACCAGGTGTTGTAGTAATGAACGGGAGGAGGGCTAAGATGGCAGAATTGCAACCTTGCTTCAGGGATAGATAAGGCCTGAGAAACGGGCATGTCACCCGTGCAAGGGCAGAGACAGTGGGAGAGTCAGCCAGACAGTTAAAGCAAAAAGCCCAACCATCTATGACCTCAGCACATGGGCAAATAATTGGGCAATGAAAGGAGCAGAGGCGCCTTTGTCTGGATCACGGCCACAGAAGGCCGGGGGGGTCATCACTGATTGTGTGTTAGGGATTTCGAGCTAATTGGAACACGTGCACACAGGGAGGAGGAATACGCCTTGTTCTGCTGCAGCGGGAAAAGCCAAGATAAGCCCAGCTCAAGGTTGTGTATACAGGAGAGGGGGCTGATTAACAACCACTGCACGTCTGAACGTGAGGGGGCCTTGTCCTGAAATTAATCACACTCCCAGAGCAGAAGGTTGGATGACCACAGTGAGGCGAAAATAAGGGTGTTGCTCTCTCTCTCAAGGCTGCAGGCTCAGCTGAACAGCGAGGCTGCGGGGGGGGTTACCAAAAGTTCGTGTTTGCCTAGTTAAGTCGAAAAGCTCAATTATTCTGTATTGCTATTAAAATAACGTTAAAGTCGGAGTTTAACAACAGGGTAGGCTAAAGTTATTGATACAACTCGACCCGAAGCATAACGGGATAAATCACCACCAGGTCGAAATAAAATACCTAATAAAAGAGCGATGTTAAACCCAGGGTCGGAGAGAAAGGGAGATCCCGGCCGTCTTTGTATCCCCGCAGCGCGGGATATGAGTGTGTACACGCTCGGGGAAACCTCCACTTGAGTCAAGCACCACGATGGGAAATGACAGACCTTAGGTTAAATACAGAATCATAACTGAGAAATGGTAAGGGACAAATGTTAAAACTTTTAATCATTTCTTCATGCGTCAGCGAGGGTCGGGGGGAGTATGCCCCTCCCTCCAGGTGGTGCAACACGGACAAAGACGCCTATGAGACGATTTGTAACGTCTGTGTTTTGGTTCATGAAGAAGGCCAAACAAGGGATGAATCGCACCCATGACCTCGAGGCAATTTGTAACACCTGATTGTTTGCTCGTGGATATTATGGAGGGAGTATGACAACGGAAAATGCCGTGGGTGATACACACAAGGACACACGGACGTACGGACACACACATGAACACACCTACACACGGACAGATCCTGACACAGTAAATCAAAAGAAACCCCGCCTTGTGGGCAGGACCCAAAGGGATTTTTCGGCATAAAAGAAAGGACTCTGAGCATTGGAAACCAGTTGGACCAGGAGAGTCAACTCATCACGAGGGCGACCAACGGGTCGACTCATGAGCGAGCTCGACCGGAAGGGTCGGCTCGACTCATCAGCCGAGTTGGACCAGGAGAGTCAACTCATCACGAGGGCGACCAACGGGTCGACTCATGAGCGAGCTCGACCGGAAGGGTCGGCTCGACTCATCAGCCGAGTTGGACCAGGAGAGTCAACTCATCACGAGGGCGACCAACGGGTCGACTCATGAGCGAGCTCGACCGGAAGGGTCGGCTCGACTCATCAGCCGAGTTGGACCAGGAGAGTCAACTCATCACGAGGGCGACCAATGGGTCGACTCATGAGCGAGCTCGACCGGAAGGGTCGGCTCGACTCATCAGCCGAGTTCGACCAAGAGGGTCGAACTCACCAGCCGAGCTGCGACTAACGGGTCGGCTCGACTCTTCAGCTTCTGGGACTCAGCCGAGTTCAGCTGGCTCTCGGGGCTCGACTCAAGCAGCTCCCCGTCGCCTCTGCAGGCGGGCAAGACCCGCTTGACAGTTCAACCTGCCGCGTCAGAAGCCCCTGCTGGTAGCCAGGGTCGCGGTCTGGTGACGAGAGGACGACGGTGCGCTGCGAGCGAGCTGCGGGCGCCACCTACCGACCGGGTTCCGAACTACGACAGCGTATCAACAGGCATCCAACCAATTCCCCACGGCGACAGAGGAGCGACTAATACCTTCTGGGACTCAGCCGAGTTCAGCTGGCTCTCGGGGCTCGACTCAAGCAGCTCCCCGTCGCCTCTGCAGGCGGGCAAGACCCGCTTGACTGTTCAACCTGCCGCGTCAGAAGCCCCTGCTGGCAGCCAGGGTCGCGGTCTGGTGACGAGAGGACGACGGTGCGCTGCGAGCGAGCTGCGGGCGCCACCTACCGACCGGGTTCCGAACTACGACAGCGTATCAACAGGCATCCAACCAATTCCCCACGACGACAGAGGAGCGACTAATACGTATGACGCGCACCGCCCCCTCACCACACGACCCCCAGGCATCTGTTTGACATAAAGAACCGACTCCGAACACTGACTATTGAAGACAACTCTTACCACTCAAACCCACTCGAACCCATAAGCCATCCGTGGCTGTGAAGAAAAACTCGAGACCGAGTGATGGCCATCCGTCATTTGTAAGAGTATTATCTTTAATATTTAGTGGACTGTACTCTTAATCGCATAAATTCCCAACAGATCCATCAATACGAATTGATTCTTGGCACCTCCTTCCGCCGAGCCACTCTGTTGTCAGATAACCTGCGATGTATCTGTTGAGATTGGTGTCTTTAAGAATAATAACTGTTTTGATTGTGTTTCATCGCCGTATAATCTTTCAAGTATCTTTCATTCATTAACGTTAAGGTTTTCTTAGCATAGTATTTGCATGTTTTAACGACTCTCTCCCACTAACAACCATCGCCTTACGCGGGATCCATGTGCCGTTGTCAAGTGAAATCAGACAATCATTGATGATACTGTATTGATGCCGTGTTGACGTTCCGAGATTGAGAGTTCGCATACTATATCATAGTTGAGGTTGAATTAGTAATAAATTGATTAATACAGAAGTGGTTGTGTGATTCCTTCCTGAAATCTATGCATAAGATCTGCTTCTGCGTTGAGATCTGAACTTGGTGACCTTAATAAACACACTAACACATACTCAGTAAATGTTAAAGCGATAACGGGGCGAACCGGGGACCTAAATAAGCGAGAATGAGACGAACCTAGACAACGAGGCCGAGTTAATCTAAGTTAATCTTGCATACTTACACCACACCTGCATAACTGCATACGATTAATTGCCTTATTCCGATCGATAACCCACCCTCGTCACCGAGGCGGGGTCTGGTTATCATAACGACTTGCATTATCATAATTACACCCACTCGCATAATTACTACAATTACCTCTCGAATTGGCATAATTAAATGTGCGTAATTACATGGATTAAAGTATTTCCGGATAATTACACCTTTGGCCAAATTTCGATTGATTATTATTATTTTCACTGAATATTCATAACCCACATATACAACATAATAATTTCACCCACGCACGCATACAACACATCAAAATTTTCACACCCAACATATACAACAGTCCCAATGTGCACCGGCAAACATACCGCCAGGTGGCCCCAGTGTTTATTCCCGTCTACACGTGGATACGTTAAGCCCATGTTAATCGAATGCTGGATGAATCCCGCAATGAAGATACAATCAGTACATCCACTTTGCTTTTGTACTCCACCTGTTCCATTGGCGGCCAAATGCGAATCTAAATGTGCATACGTTGGAGACTGGTTTATGCGCATAGAAATCAAACCAATTGACCCACGACCTTTGCCCCATAAACTTTTGTAGAATTGTATATGTGCATTACAGCTACTTTCGCCCGATGGTTGGATGGCTATGTATGCCTGTAATCCAGGACTGCGTGGAGATGAGGATTGGTGGATCACAAAAATATTGCGAAAACTCCCACCCCTTGGTCGTCAAGGAGGTATCATACCCTGGAGAAGGCGGTATCGAAAAATGTGGACTCCGCCTGTTCCATCTATATGTGATAGAGCGTTGCCCCACAATTTACTTGGATTTATCCAGGTGCTCCGATTTCCTCCAACATGTAAACACTCATTAATTAATCTGACCCAGGTATTAAATAGGGGTGGAGACGAACGACACGTGGTCAGAACGGGAACGAACAGAGGAAGGGGGCCACGCGGGAGCGGGGCTCCGAGTTGCCACGTGTTAGTGCGTCTCTCTCTGTCTATCTATCCCTCTCAGCGTGAAGTAACTGTAACATAAGTTGAATAAAAGACGGATTCCAGAAGTCGTCTCAACGAGCTTTATTACATTGGTGTCAGAAGTATCTTCTGAGACCGTTTGGACGATCCTTCAAGATGTCCAAGCACCTCAGGAAGAAGAACCCACCGGACCCTCCATCGGAAGAAGAAGTTGAGGCGGACGAGGACGAACTGCTGGGAGCTGCGGGTCCTCTGCCTCCGGCTGCTGCTCTCCTCGGCGCCGCTCATCGCCTACAGGCTGGATAAGCGACGGCCTCGACTGCGGACGAGGGATGGCGGCTACTGGCGGAGCAGATCGAGTCGCTCCACGCGATTTTGCTGAATTTGGTGACGGCGGTCGCATCCTCAGCGGCCCTTGGTCGGCCGCGTGGGTTTCAGCCGAGTGCCGATGACCAGGATTTTCAGCGGGAATCGACGTCCGCCATTGCTCCTGCCGCGCGGGGAGAGGCCTCCATCTTGGTCGGGGCGGCTGCGATGGAGCCGCCGGACGCCATCTTGGGAGGGGCTGCTGCAAGGCGGCCGCCGGACGCCATCTTGGGCGGGGCTGTCGCCACGCAGCCGCCAGACGCCATTTTGACGGAACCGCGAAGAACGCGAGAAGCGGGAATGGAGACGCTCGAGGCGTCGGACATTCACCGCGGACATCGCCTTCCTCAAATCAAGGAATTTATCGCCGGGGGTGATTGGAGTGTCTTCACGTGGTGCTTCGAGTCGGCCTTTAGATCCGTTCGATGGACGGAGGCACTGGAGGCGCTGCCCACGCTGCTGGATGATGTCTCCCTGGCGGTCTTCCGATCCATCCCGGTGACCAAGAAGACGACGCTTCGTGATGCTTTCACAGAAATGGTGGAGTTTTACGACCCGCCGACGGCGGCTACCAGAAAATTTATGTCACGTCGTCGAGGATCAGAGGAATCGCCCTTGGCCTACCGGGGGGCGCTGTTAGCTCTGGCCATGGCCGCCTACCCCGACTCATCGGCTGATCTCCTGGATCCTCTCATCCTTTCCCGAATGCTTGAGCTATCCCAGGAACTGAACATCTTGTTGCCGGTATGCGGCCACGAACCGCTCACGTCGCGATGGGTGGCGCGCTGCTTGGACGCTAAGTTCAATCTGAAGCGCTGGGATCAGATGGCGGCATGGATGGGGAATCCCCAAATAGACGGTCCACCGTTGGGGTGGTCTCCACGGCGGGTCGTCCACTGCTCCGATGACTCCGGCGATGACGAGATGATGGCTGCTGTTCCTCGCTGGGTCCCGAGACGCCGGCTGCGCAACCAGCGTGATGATACGGGTCGACCACGTGCAGGGCCCGGGAAGAGCAACCGCCAGGCGACGACGGCCACGTGCTTCAAGTGTGGCCGACGGGGCCATTTCGCCCGGGATTGCCGCTGCCGACCTCTGCCTTCTCAGCTCCCGTCGGGTCGGCTTCCACCTCCTCTACCGGACGCGGATCCACGACACCCTCGGGTGAGTCGGCACAAATCGGACACCCGGCAGGTCTTGTCACATCACCCATCCACTCGCACACATGTTTGCGCTCCGGACGGAAATTGTTGTACACCTGTGTCGATGCCACACTCTACGACACAATGGAAAAAATTGGCCCGTAGGGTGGTAGCTGCCGCGTCGGGCTCATCGACGGTACGAGGTACCATCGATGGGATCGATGTCCATATTTTGGTGGACACAGGCGCGTCTGCCACCATCATTTCCAATGTCATTTTTCATCTCCTGTCTATTCCCACGTCACGGATCCGTACGGTTAATGACGCGTGTGTTGCGCGTAGACGCCTACTCCCCCCCTTACTTTGTTAATGCGTCTCAGATGCCCTAATAATTATCTAAATTGGATTCGGCTTGTCACCCTTTTCCCGGGGGGGGGGGGGGTGATGTAATATGAGGATATATCTGGCTCACTGACGTATCACAACTCGTCATGGTGATTGGCTCTGCCGGTCCTGGTTTACAGCCAATGGGGGGAAGCCTGGGGGCATGGCCCTGACGTGATGGAAAGGTGACAACTATAAGGATTGGTTCTGCTGGCTTTGGCCTCAGCCAATGGGGAGATGAGTCAGGGGCGTGGTCCCGGGAGCTGACGAGGGAGCCTGGAAGATTCGATGCAGGCTAACGAGGATTGGCGGAAACGTACCACGTGACCCGGGTATTAAATAGGGGTGGAGACGAACGACACGTGGTCAGAACGGGAACGAACAGAGGAAGGGGGCCACGCGGGAGCGGGGCTCCGAGTTGCCACGTGGCAGTGCGTCTCTCTCTGTCTATCTGTCCCTCTCATGCTGCCTGCCAGCAGCGTGAAGTAACTGTAACATAAGTTCAATAAAAGACGGATTCCAGCAGTCGTCTCAACGAGCTTTATTACAATAGTATAGCACGTTATGTAAGAGCAAATATAATGTGGCACACAAATTGAAAACAATCTTATTTAAAATGAAAAAAATATATATCGAGCTTTATTTATTTATTTTTGTCTTTCGTTTGTCAGGCATTCAAACCTGCTGCTGCTACTGTTTCAGACTATGACGTGACCAATGGCAGTGAGGAGGAGGAGAGTGGATCCGTGGAGTCCGAAGCCAAGTCAGATTCTGAGTCCGAGGATGAAGAGACCTCCGACTCGTCCGGTAGCTATGACACTGATATAGCCGCACTCAGGGAGCAGCAGTGCTGCTCACAGAGCTCGTGCATCGCTTGCTTTAGTGCACCGCATCACAGAGATGTTACTGGGTTCAAGAGTCGTGCTTTCACAAGAGGTGAAATCAGGTCCCCAAGTGTAGAGAGCTCATTGTCTGAACCCCCCAAACCAATGACTGCCCCTGACCTTCCCTCCCTCCCCACCCTCCCTCCTTCTTTATGAGTGTAGAGGTGTTACGGGAGGGCAAACACACCGGGGGTGGTTATGCCCTCACGCGGAAGGATGCTTACATCCACGTCCGCACCGTTTAGCCTGGGGGGCTAATACGGCGCTGGGATCCCCCACGGCCCCACCCCTCGGTGGGGGAGTTGCTATATAAGGCGGTGAGCCGGAGGGCTCGGGGTTCAGTGTTTAGCTTAAACCAGCGAAGAAAGAAGACTGGCTAGATAGGCCCTGGGACTCCCCTGGATCGCCGTCCTTCTCAGGACCGACCAGGGCAAGCCAGTGGCGTGGCCCCGAGAGCCCAGAGCCGATGTTCTTATAAGAGCCGGTCTGGGGACTCAGGGTGCCGTAATCCCAGCTTGACCAGAGCTGGGTCAGCTAGCCTCCCCTAGCCCTGTAGTGGAGGACCTGGGAGTAGGCTAGCCGGGACAGAGATTGTGGGATCTCCCTGTTAGGCGGGTGAAGGGGCCGATACCCCTTCGAGTGTTGTATATCTCGGCCTGTAATAAACAACTGTAGTTCAATAAATAAGTGTGCCTCCGACTACGTCGTCCAAGTCTCCTTGAACCTACTACATGAGTAATGTAATGGATTGGCGTGATTTAATTCAGGAGTCAATTCTTATTTTTGTCTCATTTGTATTGTTGCTCATTGTTTCCCCATCTTGTTGCACCGTTATGTTTGTAACCATTACCGTAAGTGTAACATATCATTTGAACTTGATTTGCATAAATCGTCACCTATGTATTCTCAAAAGGACACCTCAATGAATGTATAATAAGCATAAAGAGTATTTTTAAATGCATGGATTAATGCATGATTGCATGCCTGCTGCTCAGACCATGGTTCGTGATGATCGATGATGATGACATTGTAACCGAATGAAACTTAAATCCAGGAGATGAAGAGGATTGTCAGAAGTTCGCCCTTGCACCTTCGACCTACGAGGTGGAGGAGAAGACTGACGAGGTGGAGGGGAACATTGACGAGGCGGAGGAGAAGAAAGACGAGGTGCTGGAGGAGGTCGCCTCGGGCATAGTGGCCGACGCGGATGGAGCAGCCGCGTCCGAGGGTGAGGGGACAGCCGAGACGACAAACGCCGACGGAGACGTGGGGGAGGGGGAGGAGGCCAACGGTGGAGGATCCGTGCAGAGCCATCGTGGAGGACATCCGGTGAGGAGCTGCCTCCACGCCAGCGCGCATCGCAACCGAGCAAGCCGTACGCTCGGCAGCAGGATCGGCCAAACAATTAGGTGCAGGACTCTCCTTGTGAAAAAGGTTTCTTGAGACTCACAATGATTGAGTCCACATTATGATGATGATATGTGTCATGTGTACTGTGGCTTAATTAACATAGCTGGACAGTGCATTGTGCCTTTGCAGAGGATCAAGTACGTATGTAGAACTTCTTTCGCACCGTACGTGGACAACCGTGCTAATCGGAGGTGCGGGGGAAGGACAACAAACTAAACACAAAAAGCAGTTCATGAGTAATGTCAATAAACAGAAAAAAATATATTTATTGCTACATCTGAATGGGCTCCATTTCTTAAGTATATGGCTTTGGCCTATCACATTTCAGCCTAAAATCCACACAAAAACGATCTCTGCTAATGGTCAGATGTATTGGAGACATTCAGATGTAATATCTGAATCTCTGCAATAGTGTTCGGATGATCCAAAAGCACCTCAGAAAATAATCTGGCAAATGTGATGTCCCTTCTGTGCTTCTCCCAATAGTGGGGTCACATGACCTTGGGTGACGTCACTTGTTAGCAGACACGGTAAATGGTCACACAGTCCAAATAATCCGAAATTGTTCTGTAATTGTCTTAAAAAATCCTAAAATATTGTAAGCCATGCAGTTTCGGATGTTTTTAATTAATTTGATTAATAGGGGAACGCATCCCTGGCCATTTACCTTGGCTAGGGATGCCTGTCATTACAGGCAGAGTGCAGGAGGCGCGAGTTTGGGATCGGCATTAAGTTGAGCAAGGACGCAGCGCAGCTCATGGAGGTGCAGCAGAGCATCTGTCCTCGGAGCTCTCCAGCAAAGACACGCACTTCGTCCAGGAGCTCGTAAAGGCGAGACGCTCTGCCTGCGCTCTTGAAAATCCGCGAACCCACACACGTACACACACCAACAACAACGAACGTCATTCGCCACTAAGTGGCGGTGACGTCACCTCGGCGCTTGTGCCAGGCTATGTGCATGGTAAGCTCACGTGAAGTGTCGAACGCCCGCTGGCAGGAGGTCACGGGACAGACCCAGGTGCCATGGGTCGACTGACAGATTGCTGGACGATGTACCACCTGGGCATCTGGGCTACATGACCCAGCCAACGCAGCCTTGCCTGCCGGAGGAGGTCACTGATGGGAGCAATCTCTTGACCGCACCCGTCATCGATCAGCCGTCCATTGTTTCTGTATCAGATGGAAATTCCTCTGGTCCAGCCATCGAAGGTTTCATGAACTACGTGGTCGAAATAGATGTTAAATAATTTGGGAGCCAGAGGACATCACTGTCGCACCCCAAGGCGAACAGGGAATGGCTCCGACTCCCAGCCACGTAGTTTTACCCGGGTCTGCCCACCATCATGAAGGTCCTTAATTATTGTGAGCAGAGTCAGAGCCCAGGCCTACTGATGGTATCATAGGCCTTGACCAGGTCAATAAAGCAGAGATGTAGGTCCTGTTGGAATTTCCTACACTTCTGCTGTAGGAGACGGACAGAAAATATGGCATTTATTCAACATCACCTGGTAAGGCAATGTTGAATAATCCTTATTATCCGTACATATGTAGGGGTGTTAGAGAGAGAGCCCGTTATGCATGGCAGCTTATGGCAAACAAACACAGTGGGCGGGGCTACGTGAGTGCACGGGGAGGTGCTCTCTACGACGTCCGCGCCAGGTACCCCGGGGGGGCTGATTCGGAGTTATGATCCCCCGGGGCCCCACCCCTCAGCGGGGGGTTGGGTATAAAAGGGGACGTAGCGGAGGGCTCGGGGTTCTTGTTAAGCTAACCAGTGAAGACTGAAGATGTCTTAGCTAGAGCCCTGGACTCCCCTGGTTCGCCGTCCTTATCAGGGCCAAACAGGACCGAGCCAGCGGCGTGGTCCCGAGATCCAGAGCCGGTGCTCTTGTCAGCGCTGGTCTGGGACTCAGGGTACCGGGCCCGACTTACCAGTGTCGGGCCAGATAGCCTCCCCTAGCCCATTAGAGGAGGACTAGGAGGCAGGCTAGGAAGTAGCTAGCGCATGTATCCCCAGCTAGCCGGGTGAGGGGGCCGACACCCCCTCTAGTGTTGTATGCCACAACTGTGCTGTGTGAATAAACCCGTGTGCCTCCAACTCCGGCGTCCAAGAGTCGTGAACTCTATTACACATATGTAATAAGGGACTCGATCCTGGTTCTGTCTCGGTCGTCCTTTATTCGGGTTCTTACACTTTTCCCGCACGGCCCTCGCTCAGAGCTCTCCCCTTGGCAGCTCCGTAGCTGCCCTCGCTCCCGTAGCCTCCACACCTCTGCAGCTCCGCTGCAGACCCCCTGTGCAGTCCTCCGGCTGCCCTCACTGCAGCTCCATCGCTGCCCTCACTGCAGCTCCACCGCTGCCCGTCGTTCCTCCGTGCTTGGTCACCGCTGGCCGACGGTGCCAAGTCTTACCCTCCATGTATGTGGCGATCTCGCCACTCCTCGACCTCCGCCCTGCGTGGCCACACTCTAACTCTGTCTCCCACACTCCTCTCTTCCGGTATCTCTCCCTTAAGACCTCACCCCTCTCTCCCACGTGACCTAACTCCTCCCCCCATGACGTCACATCCGCGAAGCCGTTTACGCCCGCATTACACCACCCTCCCCCGTAGAGAAAATCCAGCCGACCTCGGCTGAACAATAACGAGACAAGTAATGCGAGCGAACACAACCATCACACATTCAAGGACAACGAAGCATACAATAAATATAACAACAAGAACAACACAACAGTAAAATGTAACGAAATGTAAGGGACTTTGAGCGTGTTCGGGTCGCCGGTCCGTCCCGGACGGGCGGCGGCCCTCCTGCAGACCGGGAACGTGACGGGGTTTTAGGAGCGACAGGATGAAGTCCTCCTGTCGCTATTGGAGGCCCGTCAACGTCCCGGTCCCGTGTCCCTGAAGGCCCAGCGTCGGGGGTGCGTCGCGATCGTGTCTGCGACGGGGTCGGAGGGGCGGCGGGGCTCGGAGTCCCCGCAGCCGTGGCAGGCACACCCCGAGCAGAGTCTCCTGTCTCCGGCAATGTCACGGCCGGCTTGTCTGTAAAAGGCACGACAGGCGCTCTTGCAAGGTCAACAGGCACAGGCAAGGATGAGTCGGCAGCCACAGACCCCGGCAAGGCAACATCGGGAGATGACGCATCGTCTCGAGGGGCCACGTATGGTTTCAAGCGTGACATGTGAACGAACCAACGCCGAGATCCAAACCGAACACGCGCAGACTGTGGGTTGGGAACCTCGATGAGGCGGACCGGCCCTTGCCATGGTTTGTGTAATTTAGGCGAGGTACCTGGCCGCACCTGTGGGCAATGGAGCCAGGCCATGTCCCCCACCTTCCAGGGGCACTCCCCCTTCGAGCGTCGAGCACACCGCTCGTTCCGGGCCTGGGCTTTGGCAGTAGCCATGCGGGCCCCCTCCCGTGCCTCAGTAACCCGGCGAACAGTATCCCGAATGTAATCAGGAAGAGGCTTAGCAGGTCCCCTCACTCCAGTTCCCAACTGCACATCCATTGGCGGCACGTTCTCGCGACCATACATAAGGAAAAACGGCGAATATCCTGTAGCCGCATGCGGCGTAATTCGGTATGCCGAAAGTACCCCAGGGATATGCAAATCCCAATCCGATTGTTTTTCACTCACGGTGTGACACAACATGGCGAACAATGTCCGATTTAGCCGTTCGACCATACCATCCGTTTGCGGATGGTAGGGAGATGTCCGTATCTTTTTAGTTCCAAGAGCCGCGCACACCTCCCCCAACAATTTAGAAGAAAAATTACGGCCTTGGTCTGTGAGGAGCCTCTCCGGCGCCCCCTTGTCCATAACGTACCCGAATAGAAAGGCGTCTGTGATAGAAGCCGCTGACTGGTCAGGCAAAGGCCAGGCCATCGGCCAGCAGGAGAGGTACTCTACCCCAACTAACAAGTATTTATTTCCCTTAGCGGATGGCGGGAAGGGTCCCAAAATGTCCAACACCACCAATTCGTTAACTCTAGACACCTGAATAGATTGTATGGGCGGCACATATGGTTGTTTAGGTGGTTTCCGCCGGGCACAATCGGGACACGCGCGAACGTGACCGACGACATCCGTTGTCATGCCGTGCCAAAAATAGTCACGCTGCAGCGTCAATAGGGTCTTCTGCACCTCCAGATGTAAAAGCGTGTCCCCATGCAGAGTCCTAATCAACTCGTACCGCAAGGATGCCGGTACAACCAGACGCCAGCGTTCCTGTAACCCTTCCCTCCACATTAGCAGACCATCGCGGAGAGCGGTTTCCGGCATACCACCCGTACCCAGTCCCCCACTCTTCTTCGCAGTCCGATTCCGTAACGAGACCAATGAACCATCCAACATTTGTTCCCGAATCCACACAGCCCTTGGAAGATTCAGAATCCCATCAGCCGGTCCCGGCTCCTTTGGAGCTTCAGGCACGTCGACCGCCAACGCAACAGGCTGAGGGGGTTGCTGAATCGGCGCACATCTATGCGTCCCCGACGCGCACGCGCAAGGGGATGGCTGCGGCAACCTAGAAAGCGCGTCCGCATTCGCGTGACGCACCCCCTTCCGATTGTGAATTTGGAAGGAAAATTCCTGCAGCGTGTCCAGCCACCGCGCCAACTGGCCGGATGGTTGGTCCATCTTAAGAGCATACTGCAAGGCCGCATGATCCGTGCGAACAATAAACGAACGACCGTAGAGATACGGTCGAAATTGGCGGAGAAAGAAAACAATAGCCAAAAGTTCCCTGCGTGTGACGCAGTAGCGAGTTTCTGCGGGAGACAAAACCCGGCTACCATACGCTACCACGCGTTCCACACCACCTTTTGATTGAGACAACACGGCCCCAATGCCCGTGTCACTCGCATCCGTATCCAGAATGAAGGGGTGATCGAAATCAGGATAATCTAACGTCGGTGCCGTAGCCAGTCGATCGCGTAGGCTCTGAAACGCCGCCTCTTCCGGCGGTCCCCAAGCAAATTTCCTTCCTTTACCCGTAAGGAGGTGCAAGGGCCTCGCGATCGTCGCGAAATCCGGAACAAACCTCCGATAGTATGAGGCAAAGCCCAAAAAGCGACGTACATCCCCCACCGTGGCCGGGGTCGGCCAGTCACGGACGCATGCTGTCTTGTCCGGATCCGTGGCCACCCCATCAGCACTTACGATATGCCCCACATAGCGCACGGACCGTTGCAGTAGGTGACATTTCTTAGGCTTAAATTTCAAATTTGCGGAACGCATCCTGGCGAACACCGCCTCCAACCGCAGTAAATGCTCATCAAATGTGCGGCTGAAGACGATAATATCATCTAAATATATCAGACACGTCTCCCACTGCAACCCCGTTAACACCAACTCCATCAACCTTTGAAATGTGGCAGGGGCAGCATTCAGCCCCATCGGAAGGCAGTTAAATTGGAATAACCCCTGCGGCGTACGGAGAGCAGTCTTCTCCCGCGAGGGTTCGTCAAGGGGAAGCTGCCAGAATCCCGAAGAGAGATCTAGCGTTGAAAAGAACTTCGCCCCCGACAAGGCATCGAGGGAGTCGTCCATACACGGCAGGGGGTACGCATCTGCCACAGACACTTTATTCAACTTACGAAAGTCGACACAAAAGCGCAATTTGCCATCCTTCTTTTTAACCAAAACAACAGGCGCGCCCCATGGGCTGTTAGATGGAGATATTATTTCCGCAGCCAACATGTCATCCACTGCCCCTCGAACCTGATCTCGCTCCGCCGGACTCATCCGATGCGAGTTCAACCGAATAGGGGCAGCGTTTTCTGTGTCAATGTGATGGTAAAGCAACGAGGTGCGTCCCAAGTCCAAACCGTCGGAGCTAAACACATCAGAATAACTCAATAATAATTTACGAAGCGCACAACGTTGTTCACTGGAAAGGGAAGAATTTTCCCCACACAATTCGGCGATCCAGCGATTATCAGCGGCACCAGGACCTGAAACACCACCAACCACGATCTGGCTGCCCAGATGATCTTGTGCCGTAAACGCCGTAGTGGCATGCGCCACAACCGTACCAGCCGGCACACACACATTCTCACAACTTGCATTAAGCACCTGCAGAAACGGCTGCTGGTCATGCCGGACAATAGTTTGCGCCCCAACGAGCGCCGCTCCGCCCGTTATAGTGGCGGACGGCGACAACAAAATCCCAATTGCACCCTGACGACCAGGTACAGGCTTCCGATATCGCAAGGGGTTAAGCATCTGTGAGCCAGGTGGAATATCAACAGATACCTCGGACAGCGCCTGCACCTGAGCGACCGGAGCAGGTCGACCCCAGGGCGACGGTAGAAACGTAATTTTCCGGCCACCCGGTAATTCAATGCAGTTTTGATTAATTCGAATTAGAATGGGCATCTTGGCCAGGAAGTCAGTTCCCAATAAGCAAGGAACCGCGAGGGACCTCGAAATTAACACAATTCCCGAGGCCGACACTCCCCCGATAGATATTGTAGCATCCACCTGGCCCACAATGCCCATGCTACCCCCGTTGGCAGCGACGCAAGAATCGTAAACCGGACGCACGGCCTCAGGTGGGATGTTCAACAGATGGAAAATGACATCCGATATAATGGTCGCGGACGCCCCGGAATCCACTAACACTCGTACGTCCACCCCTTGTATAGAACCAGGTACGGTGGACGAGCCAGTAGCGGCCGCGACGACCCGCCGTGCCAATTTACGCCACTGCGTTACCGAGCGACGTGGCCCAGTCGATGGCTTCCCCCCGTTATTAACAACACCCGGATCGCACGACAACGGTGATGAGTGAGGTGTCAAGCCTTGCCGGGTGTCTGGTGCGCACCGACTTGCCTGTCCTGGAGGATCCTTCCGTGGCGCGTCCGCTGACGAGGCCTCCTGCTGGGGCGGACCCGGGACGCGGGCCCAGCAGTCCCTGGCGTAATGGCCTTTACGGCCGCAGCGGAAGCAGTCGATGTTGTTACGCCGCGCCGCAGGCACCCCGTCCCGACGCTCCCGTGGCGGTGGCGCAGATCGCGGCCCCGGCGTACTGCGGGCCGACCACTGAGCAGAGGCGGCTGTCAGCTCCTGCGGGCCCCCCCCCCCGTCAGGAAAGTACACCGCCTTCTTGGGATCCCAACCCGCGGCACCTCCCTCGACGATGGGCCCCCCCGTCCACGCCGTGACTTGCTTCCAACGGCGCAGGTTGAACTGGGCATCAAGACATTTAGCGGCCGCCCGGGACATAAGCTTTTCGTGGCCACACACCGGCATAGGAATCCCCAAATCCCGGGACAGCTCGAGCATCTTACCCAAGATGAGAGGTTCGAGCAGGTCAGGCTCCGTCTCCGGGTATGCAGCCATGGCCAACTCCAATACCGCACCCCTGTATGCCACCGGCGACTCCTCGGGTGCTCGCTGACGTTGAACAAACCGGCGATGAGCGTCATCCGGTGGCTCATATGCATCTGCCATCTCGTCGAAAACTCCTCTCAATGTTTTCTTCTTCTCCGCCTTGATGGAGCGAAAGAATCTCACCGACTCGTCATCGAGAAGAGTCGGTAAAACCTCCAACGCCTCAGCGTCCGTCCACCTCGCTGAGCGTACCGCCACCAGAAATCTGCAGGCGAAAGCACTCCAATCGCCCCCGATGGAGAATTCTTTGACGGTCGTGAGATGACGACTGCGACTCCTTGTTGCACCGTCCTCCTCCGATGACTCACCAGGCGGCATATTCAAAATGGCGTCGCATCGCCGCGTGTTCAAGATGGCGGCCTCTCGCCGCAGAGAGCGCAAGATAGCGGCTTCCCGCCGTTCTTCTCCTGCCACGCCCAAGATGGCGTCTTCTTGCCGCGTGGTCAATGGCGCCGACAGCGGAGGCAAGGCAGCGACCTGCGGACCTCCATCGGCTCCCCCCAACGCCGTCCTCGGCGTGACGAGCTCGCACAATTGCGCGAGCACGATTTTCAGCGTCTCCAGCTGCGCCGCCATCTGCCTCCATCGCCAATCCGCGTCCACAGGTGCAGACGGGTCCACCGACGCGGCGACCACTTCGACTCCCGGACCCGCACTTGTTCCCGCACGCATCTCCTCCTCCATCGCAGGTAGGTCGACCGCCCGAGGAAGGTCGTCGTCGTCGGATGTTGTAGCAGACGATGGCGCAGGAATATTCTTTCTTCTGAGCTGTTTTGACATGCCGTTTCACTTCTGACACCAGTGTAATAAGGGACTCGATCCTGGTTCTGTCTCCGTCGTCCTTTATTCGGGTTCTTACACTTTTCCCGCATGGCCCTCGCTCAGAGCTCTCCCCTTGGCAGCTCCGTAGCTGCCCTCGCTCCCGTAGCCTCCACACCTCTGCAGCTCCGCTGCAGACCCCCTGTGCAGTCCTCCGGCTGCCCTCACTGCAGCTCCATCGCTGCCCTCACTGCAGCTCCACCGCTGCCCGTCGTTCCTCCGTGCTTGGTCACCGCTGGCCGACGGTGCCAAGTCTTACCCTCCGTGTATGTGGCGATCTCGCCACTCCTCGACCTCCGCCCTGCGTGGCCTCACTCTAACTCTGTCTCCCACACTCCTCCTCTCTTCCGGTATCTCTCCCTTAAGACCTCACCCCTCTCTCCCACGTGACCTAACTCCTCCCCCCATGACGTCACATCCGCGAAGCCGTTTACGCCCGCATTACACATATGTAGTAATTACTCAGGAGGCTTGACGACGGGATCGGAGGCACACTTATTTATTAACACAACTTGTATACAGTTAGCGAGTATACACAGGACCTAAGGGGTAACGTCCCCTTACTCGGCTAACAGGGAGACACAACATCTAAGCCCCGCTAACCTAAGCCCAAGTCCTCCACTAGGGAGCTAGGGGAGGCTACCTGTCCCAGCCCTGGTCAAGCTGGGATCCGACCCCCTGAGTTCCCAGACCTGCTCGTCAGTCTGGGCTCTCGGGGCCACGCCACCGGCTTGCCCTGGTCGGCCCTGATAAGGACAGCGAGCCAGGGGAGCTCCGGGGCCTATTCTAGCTGGTCTTCCGTCTTCGCTGGTTAAAGCTGATACCTCGACCTCGAGCCCTCCGGCTCACCCCCTCTTATAGCCCGCGGCCCCCCCGGGAGGGGCCCGTGGGGGATGCAGGTGCGGACGTCGGTGTGGCCACCTCCTATGTGTACGGCCCTAACCACGCCCCTTGTGTTTGTTTGCCATCCGCTCCCATACACAATTACACCTCTACATCACCCCCCCCTGTACAGCTCGCAGCCGTCCCCGGCTGCAACAAAACCAGAATAAAGGTGCATGCCTCCCCAAAACCGTGTGTGCCTCGCGTAAATTTAACAAGAACGATAACAGTCATAACAACAACAACAACAACAGGAACAGGTAGAAGAAGAAAGAGAAAAAAAATATAACCCGGCGCACCCTCCCGAATAAATACCCCATTCCGCAAACCCAACATATATACACGCGCTCCGGATGCCCCTCCCCCACTGTCCGCAAGGGCCCCCCAACGGCCGACCTCACAATAGTCTGCGCGTTTTGGCGCGCGTTCTCGCGGCGGGCCCGTCACAAGGGCTCGACCCGGCACGCTCAGTGGTGGTTGGTGACGGTCCGGGTGCAAGAGAGTCTGGCGTCGCTGCCGAGTGACCCCCGACCCCTCCGGGAGGGGTTGGCGGGCGTGGACCCGTCACTCCTGTTGCCTCTGGAGATGGAACAGTTGATGTCATGTTAGGCGAGAGCAGCGACGTCGGGGAGTCGGCGGACCCCTCACACGTTTGGCCATGCGTGTGTGTGTGTGAACCACGGGCCGGCGCAATGAACGGTTTCAACCTTGAGGGGTGCACGTACCACCGACGCCTCCCCCATTTGACGCGAACACATTGCGGCCGTAAGACCTGTACGACCTCCACTGGCCCCCGCCACGGCCGTACCAACTTTGACGAGGTTGCCAGTGGCACCTGGGGACAGTGCAACCATGCCCTGTCCCCTGGTTTCCATTTGAACACATGTACCCGCCCCAGCCGAAGCCTCTCGTTCGCCTTCTGGCGGAGTTCAGAATTTTGCACGGCCGCTTCCCGCGCCTCAGACAATTTGCTGATGTTAAATTTAACGTGTTCGGACAAGGTAGACTTCGCCTGAGGCGCCGCGAGCTTCAGCTGGGTCATCACAGGGGGGTTAGCCTCGCGGCCATACATTAAAAAGAAAGGGGAAAATCCGGTGGCCGCATGGGGAGCCATCCTGTAGGCCTGCAACACACCGGCTATGCGAAGGTCCCAATCTGTCTGGGATTCGGACACCTGTTGGGACAGCATAGACGTGATGGTCCGATGTAGCCGTTCCACCATCCCGTCAGTTTGAGGGTGATACGGGGAGGTCCGAATTTTCTCCGTACCCAAGAGGTCGCACACCTCGCGGAGGAGTTTTCCCGAAAAATTCTTACCCTGGTCAGTAAGCAGCCGTTCCGGAGCACCTTTGTCGAGGACATAGCCCTGGACAAAGGCCTCCGCGATGGCTGCTGCCGACTGGTTGGCCAGGGGCCAGGCCATAGGCCATCTCGTGAAGTATTCGACCCCTGTCAATAAATACCTATTCCCCTTGGGTGTAGCGGGAAATGGCCCGAGTATGTCTAGCGCAACGAGCTCGTTAACCCGGGAAACCTTTATGGACTGCAGCGGAGGGTTGGACCCCCTAGCTGGTGGCTTTCGCTGCGCGCATTGCGTGCACGACCCCAGGAGATCCCCCACGTCCTTTGCCATGCCCGGCCAGAAGAAATCGAGCTGGAGCGTGGCAAAGGTCTTGTGAACCCCCAAGTGCAGAAGCCGCTCATGAACAGCCCATACCACCTTACCCCTCAATGCTGCAGGCACCACGAGCTGCTGGCGGCGGGTTTTTCCGTCCCAGTGCATCAAAAGACCCTGGAACAACCCCCACGAGTCAATGTTCGCCACCCCCTGCCCAACCCCCCCTGCGCGACGGCGCAGAGCGAGGAGGGAGGTGTCCTCCATTTGGAGGCGTCCCCATTCCGCGACCGACAACCCCAGCAACGAATCCCTCCCTTCTTGCTCGATAGGACCCGAAGCCAAAGGCGCATCGGCGGCGGCCACGAGGACCGAATCGGTGGTGACGTTCGGGGGCCTACAACGCCCCGAACCCAGGAGGCAAGCGCACTCCGAAGTGGGTGGCAACCGTGACAGGGCGTCAGCGTTCGTGTGGCGGACGCCCTTACAATATGTGGTGACAAAGTCGTAGTCCTGGAGAATCTCCAACCATCGAGACAACTGGCCCGATGGTTGTTGAACCCGCAGAGCGTACTGTAGGGCCGCATGATCTGTACGGACGGTGAAACGCCGACCGTACAGATATGGGCGGTACTGCTGAATGAAATAAACAATTGCCAATAATTCCCGACGGGTAACGCAGTACCGTTGTTCCGCTGGAGACAGTACCCGACTACCGTAAGCCACCACATGCTCTACGCCCCCAATGAGTTGGGACAGCACGCCCCCGATGCCCGTGTTACTTGCATCTGTATCGAGCAAGAAGGGTTGTGAGAAGTCGGGGTAATTCAACGGCGGAGCCCCCACCAGGGCATTCCGGAGGGCGTGAAAAGCAGCCTCCTCCTCCAGCCCCCAATGAAACCTGACTCCCTTGGACGTCAAGGCATGCAATGGTTTCGCGATCGTAGCGAAGTCAGCCACAAACCGTCGATAGTACGACGCGAACCCAATGAAACTCCTGACCTCTCCCACCGAGGTGGGAGTCGGCCAGGAGCTGACGCATTCCGTTTTGGCGGGATCAGTGGATATCCCCGAGCGCCCAACAATGTGACCCAAATACCGCACCGATTCGCGGAGCAAATGGCACTTCTGCGGTTTAAATTTTAAATTGGCAGCCCGCATTTTGAGAAAAACAGCACACAGCCTCTGGAGGTGTTCCTCGAAGGATTTGCTAAAGACGATGACATCGTCCAAGTAAATTAAACACGAATCCCATTGTAAGCCTGCCAAGACCAGTTCCATTAACCGCTGAAAAGTTGCCGGCGCAGAATGTAAGCCCATCGGCAAGCGGTTAAATTGGAAGAGACCTTGCGGTGTCCGAAAAGCAGTTTTAGGTTTTGATTCGTCATCCAGAGGAAGCTGCCAGAATCCAGATAGTAAATCGAGGGTGGAAAAGAATCGCGCCCCCGCCAAGGCATCGAGCGACTCATCCATTCGAGGAAGCGGGTACGCATCTGCCACAGAAATTTTGTTCAATCGCCGAAAGTCGACACAAAACCGCAGTGAGCCGTCGTGTTTTTTCACCAAAACGATCGGTGCGCCCCACGGGCTGTTGGAAGGGGAAATGATATCGGCGGCTAGCATGTCATCAACAGCCGATTTGACATGATCCTTTTCGGCGGGACTGAGCCGAAAGGGATTTTGGCGGATTGGCGCGCTGTCACCCGTGTCAATATGGTGTCGCAGCAATTTAGTACAACCAATATCAAATTTGTGTTTACTAAAAACGTCGGCAAATTCTTTCAGGAGAACTCGCAGCTGCGCACGCTGCGTGTCGGACAGATCCACAGATCCCGCGCAAAGTGCATCCAGCCATCCGTCATCACAGTCCGAATGCGGTCGCGACGGAGGATCGGTGGTTACCTGACCCACGAGTGGTTCCTCATAGGGCGCCGGCGTTGCGTGTGCAAGCACGGTCCCTTGAGGAACCACGGCCGTTCGTGATCCTACATTAAGGACTGCAATGAAGGGGTCCCCATCCCCTTTCACCATGGTCTGAGCCGCTAGCAAATCGGGTCCATTGACCCCGGCCCGAGATGGTCCCAACAAGACCCCCCGATCCGCAACCCCTTTAGCAAACGGCCGACGCAACCTAAGAGGGACGAGCATCTGAGCCCCCGGGGGTACGCGCACAGTTTTTGTCACGAGCGCCTGCACGGTGGCAAACGCCCGACGCTCCGTGGTGGGGGAAGACAAAAATGTAACACGTCGGCCCGATGGGAGCTCGATGCACCCCTGGTCAATCAAGATACGGATGGGCATTTTGGCCAAGAAATCCGTCCCCAACAGGCACGGAACGGCGAGTGAGGAGGAAACCAAAACAGGCCCGGATAATTTAATGTCTCCAATGCAAATTTTGGCGCGGATTTGCCCAATAATGCCCAGCGAGCCCCCGTTAGCAGCATAGCATGGCACGTCAACAGGGAGCAAGGGACGACTTTGAACGGGAAGGATGTTATAAATCAAATCAGATATAATGGTCGCCGATGCCCCTGTGTCAATTAAAATCCGCACCTCTACCCCATCAATATGACCGACCACAACCGATGATCCCGCCGACGCAGCAACGACACGATGGGCGAGCTCCGACCACTGACCCGGTTGGAGCGCTCGCCGCATTTCAGAACAATCGCGCGCGATGGGCGGCGATTTTCGAACCCTGTTCAGTTGAGCGCGTGAGTGTGTGTCGGATGTGTGCATGGGCCAAACGTGTGAGGTGCCACGACTCGCCGTATTTCTCTGCTGGAGCTTGGGTGGAGACGGCGTGGCGTCCTGACGAGGTGTCGCTCCGCGCTGACGGGGAGCCCGGCATCCTGACGCAACGTGGCCTTGCAGGCCACAGTTGTAGCAGCGTGTGAGCGCCCCAGATGGCCTGGGCTGCTCCTGGCGGCTCGGTCCATTCCGAGCCTGCGGTGCCGCCGATCTCCATTCCCCCCGCCGCTCCACCCCGCAGACCTCCTCTGATGGGAGGGCGGTGGCCGCCATGGTATGGCCGGCCACCCCCTTGGCAGCCTTGCGACGCAGGGACCGCAAGCCCCCGTGGATGTGGCGCGCGACCAGCAGGGACGACATCTCTCCGTCGTCTTGAGCCAAGACGGCGATGTCCAGCTCATCGGCGAGTAGCAGCAGCTTTTCAGCCACCATGGCGTCCACTCCCTCCTCGTCCATCCGCGGGAAAGCTGCCTTTGCCAGGGCCAGGAGAGCCGTTCGGAAGGCCAGGGGCGATTCGTTGGCGCCCCGATGCCGATCGTGGAACAGCTGCCTGCAGTCCGAAGGCGGCCCATAGACGGCTGACAGCAGCTGCAGCGCCAGGTGCAGCGTGGCGCGCTTTTCCTTAGGCGCCGAGGTGAGGGTAGCCAGGGCGTCGTCGTCCAGCATCGCCGGCAGCGCGCATAGTGCCTCGGCGTCCGTCCAGTTCGCCATCTCTTGATGAGCGATGAACCGCCTTTTGAAGCCGCCCCAATCTCCAGCCGCTCCCACGAACTCCTTGAGAGGCGGCAGTCGCTGTTGTAAGGCGACGTCCGTGGCTGTGGATCTCGCTCCCTCGTTCCCAGCCGACGTTACAGTGTGGGCGGGCTGTGAGCATGGCATCGCCGGTCGCTCCGTTGTTGACGCGCTGGCCGGCGTTGATGATGTCACGGCTCGTGCTTGGCCCTCAGCAGTCACCTGACGCAGGCCGGCCCCGCCCTCTGCTCGCACTGTAGTGATGGCGGGAAATTTAACCGCGAGCCGCGTCGGGGTGGCGGGAAATGCCGGCGTGCGTCGGCTGCTGCCGTCTTCCCGCGCAGCCCCTCCAGCTCCCAGCCGCGTGATCTCCTCCAACACGGCGGCCGCGGCGTAGAGCAGCTCCGCCAGGCGGGAGTGAGCCAGCCGAAGTCCCTCGGCCGACGCATCCCCCCCCTCCTGTCGTAGCGGCGCGGGTGTACTCGGCCCCGGCTGCTCCGATCCGACCTCGGCCATCTCTGGTGGTGATTCGGCCGCGGTGTCCTCCCTCTCCGACTCCCTGGTACGTGTCGTCCCTCGTGTGTCCATCTTTGGACGTTTTACTTCTGACACCAGATGTAGTAATTACTCAGGAGGCTTGACGACGGGATCGGAGGCACACTTATTTATTAACACAACTTGTATACAGTTAGCGAGTATACACAGGACCTAAGGGGTAACGTCCCCTTACTCGGCTAACAGGGAGACACAACATCTAAGCCCCGCTAACCTAAGCCCAAGTCCTCCACTAGGGAGCTAGGGGAGGCTACCTGTCCCAGCCCTGGTCAAGCTGGGATCCGACCCCCTGAGTTCCCAGACCTGCTCGTCAGTCTGGGCTCTCGGGGCCACGCCACCGGCTTGCCCTGGTCGGCCCTGATAAGGACAGCGAGCCAGGGGAGCTCCGGGGCCTATTCTAGCTGGTCTTCCGTCTTCGCTGGTTAAAGCTGATACCTCGACCTCGAGCCCTCCGGCTCACCCCCTCTTATAGCCCGCGGCCCCCCCGGGAGGGGCCCGTGGGGGATGCAGGTGCGGACGTCGGTGTGGCCACCTCCTATGTGTACGGCCCTAACCACGCCCCTTGTGTTTGTTTGCCATCCGCTCCCATACACAATTACACCTCTACACATACACACACACGTACAAGCACAGACACACACGTACATGCCAGTATACGTGCACACGTACGTGCGCACACATACACGCGCACGTACACGCACACGTGCACACACACGTACATATGCATGCGTGTACATACATACACATGCACACATACAAACACAAGATCCCCTCCCTGTATAGCCTTAACAGACTGTTAGGGCAAGTGCTGTTAGCGAGCACCTATGAAGGCCGGTACAGTACACGAGGTGGGTGGCCAGCACCACACCCGACCGCCTTTGTCTCCCCAATGGCGATTTTTACACACTGCACCAGGTACTCATTTGAGTCTGAGTCGACCTAGGGGAGGCCCAAGAAAAGTTCAGATATTCGTCACAGGGGTTGGTCGTGAGCGGGAATTGAACTCAGATCGCTGGGTTCGTAGCTCAGCGCGCTACCAGCAAAGTTCTACACATACACACAAAGACAAAGATCCCCCATATAGCCTTAATAGACTGTAGGGGCAAGTGCTGTTAGCGAGCACCTATGAAGGCCGGAACGGTACACGAGGGGGTGGGTGGACTGCCTTTGTCTCCCTAGTGGCAATGTTTTACACACCACACCAGGTACTCATTTGAGGCTGAGTCGACCTAGGGGAGGCCCGGGACCGGTTCAGATAATCGTCACTGATGTTGGCCATGAGCGGGAATCGAACCCGTGTTGCCGGGTATAGGAAAGGGGCGCGCCAATGGGAATGCGGATGCGCTGTCCCGGCTGCCGCCGTCCGGCTCATGCAGGTGCGTGATGGGCTCAGCTCGGTGCGGAGCGCTGCTGCAGAAGTCGCCCGAGATGGTCGCCGTAGTTGACTCTGTCCCGGCCAGCGATGCGCAAGCACCGGCCGACTGCATATTTGGCCTGAACCACAGCGAGTGTGGACGGCTCCAGGTTGAGGATGCCTCCCTGCTGAATTTGAGGCACCAGGCCTCCCGACAAATGAGTACTGCGGGGCACCCTTTTCTGCAGGTCATTGAGGGGCTCCTACGATGGGATGTAGAGCTTCAATGGTTTGTCTAGTGGTGCCCACGAGCCTACGAGGCAGACTTATGCACACGGTGCACAAAACATTGATACATTTGGGTGTCAAGAAAACACTCGACCTTAAATATGGATTTCTGTTGGCCAGGGATGGACAAGAATGTGTATTTGTTCATTAAGGCTTATCCAGAGCGTGCGTGTCGGAAGTCACCCGCACATCCGCACAGGGTGCCGCTGCAATCCATAACGGTGTCTCGTGTGAATGAATTGGTGGCATTGGACATTTTGGGACCATTTCCCATTACCCAGAGAGGTCACAATTATTTGTGTATAAAAGGGGTACCTCAAGCACAGCTCAGGGCAGTGTTCCGCAGACGAAGAGAGAAGACCAGCCTAGCTAGGACCCCGGGACCCGACGTCCTTGTAAGGGCCGGGCCGAACTTGGACCAGTGGTCAGGACCAGTGGTCAGGACCCGTACCTTGGCTGGGTCGGGTCAGTTAGCCTCCCCTCGGGCACAGATACCGGGGGGGGGGGGCAAAAGCCAGGTTGACTGAGTGTGAGGGCACGCTCGCCCAGAGGCTGTACCTCCCTAGATAGCGTGAGTTAAGGGGAGTCTTGTTCATAGTTACAAATAAACTGTGTTGCCTCTAAAGACAACGTCTCCAGTCTCCGTGGTACCCACTACACCTGCAAAAGGCCAAAACGAACCCCCATAATAGCTAAATTGGTAAACACAGAAGTTGCCCACAATAGGTCAAAAACGCGAACAATAAACCCGCGATATTCATGGGTCTCCTTACTGTGTGCATTGTACATGGATGTTGAGTGTGTGATGTGTAAGATTTGTAAATTGTGTGCAAGTGTACTGTGTGCAGTAAACGGAATAATAATTTAATAATTGGGAAGATATTGGGAAGCATTGCATGAAGGCAAAGCCACGCAAGGCAGCCACTTTAATGGCAATCTTCAACAGTTAACATATAAATGTATATAACTTCATGCATAACCATCAATTATACTTGTAGATTATGAAAAAGGCACTCTTCTTTGCAATTCGACAATATTTTACAGCGTGCATTCTTGTAGTGAGAGAAGCCTGTGAAAGAGGTGAACACTATTGAGATTATTTGTGTCACGCTCCTGGTTGCAGATCTTCCCACTCCCCTTAACATATGTGTAGAGGTGTAATTGTAGAGATGTATGGGCACGGATGGGTAACAAACACAAGGGGCGTGGTTAGGGTCGTACGCAGAGGAGGTGCTCACACCGACGTCCGCACCTGCATCCCCCACGGGCCCCTCCCGGGGGCCGAGTGCTATAAAAGGTGGTGAGCCGGAGGGCTCGAGGTCGAGTGTTAGCTTTAACCAGCGAAGAGTGAAGACCAGCTAGAATAGGCCCCGGAGCTCCCCTGGCTCGCTGTCCTTGTCAGGACCGACCAGGGCAAGCCGGTGGCGTGGCCCCGAGAGCCCAGACTGACGTTCTTATAAGAGCCGGTCTAGAGACTCAGGGTGCCGGGATCCCAGCTTGACCAGGGCTGGGATAGGTAGCCTCCCCTAGCTCCGTAGTGGAGGACTCGGGCGTAGGTTAGCGGGGTTAGACGTTGTGTCTCCCTGTTAGACGAGTGAAGGGGACGATACCCCTTCAAGTGCTGTGAATTCCCGTTACTGTACACAAGTTGGTATTAATAAATAAGTGTGCCTCCAACCACGTCGTCCACGCCTCCTGCAACTTACTACATCTGGGGTCAGAAGTGATCGTTCAACAATGGACACACGAGGGACGACGCGTACCAGGGAACCGGAGATGGAGGACACCTCGGCCGGCTCGGCACCAGAGATGGCCGAGGTCGGATCCGAGCAGCCGGGGCCGAGTACACCCGCGCCGCTATGACAGGAAGGGTGGGGTGCGTCGGCCGAGGGACTTCGGCTGGCTCACTCCCGCCTGGCGGAGCTGCTCTACGCTGCGGCCGCCACGTTGGAAGAGATCACGCGGCTGGGGGCTGGAGAGGCTGCGCGGGACGACGACGGCAGCCGACGCGCAGCGCCGTTTCCCGCCACCCCGACGCGGCTCGCAGTCAAATTTCCCGCCATCGCTACAGTGGGAGCAGAGGGCGGGGCCGGCCCGCGTCAGGTGACCACCGAGGGCCAAGCAGAAGCCGTGACATCAACACCGGCCAGCGCGTCGACAATGGAGCGACCGGCGATGCCATACGCGCAGCCCGCCCGCACTGTACCGAGTGCCGGGAACGACGGAGCGCGATCCACAACCACGAACGTCGCGTTACAGCAGCGACTGCCGCCTCTCAAAGAGTTTGTGGGCGCAGATGGGGACTGGGGTGGCTTCAAGAGACGGTTCCTCGCTCATCAGGAGATGGCGAACTGGACGGATGGCGAAGCACTACGCGCGCTGCCGGCGATGCTGGACAACGACGCCCTGGCTACCCTCACCTCGGCGCCTAGGGAAAAGCGCGCCACGCTGCACTTGGCGCTGCAGCTGCTGTCCGCTGTCTACGGCCCGCCTTCGAACTGCAGGCAGCTGTTCCACGATCGCCATCGGGGCGCCAACATATCGCCTCTGGCTTTCCGGACGGCTCTCCTGGCCCTGGCGAAGGCAGCTTTTCCGCGGATGGACGAGGAGGGAGTGGACGCTATGGTGGCGGAAAAGCTGTTGCTACTCGCGGACGAGCTGGACATCGCCGTCTTGGCTCAAGACGACACAGAGATGTCTTCCTTGCTGGTCGCGCGCCACATCCATGGGGGCTTGCGGTCCCTGCGTCGCAAGGCCGTAAAGGGGGTGGCCGGCCATGCCATGGCGGCTCCCACCCTCCCATCGGAGGAGGTCTGCGGGGTGGAGCGGCGGGGGGAATGGAGATCTGTGGAACCACAGGCTCGGAACGGACCGAGCCGCCAGGAGCAGCCCAGGCCATCTGGGGCGCTCACACGCTGCTACAACTGTGGCCTTCAAGGCCACGTGGCTTCAGGATGCCGGGCTCCTCGTCAGCGCGGGGCGACACCTCGTCAGGACGCCGCGCCGCCTCCACCCAAGCTCCAGCAGAGAAATACGGCAAGTCGTGGCACCTCACACGTTTGGCCCGTGCACACATCTGTCACACACTCACTCGCTGAAACAAACAGGGCTCGAAAATCGCCGGGCGTTGCGTCGGAATGTTCTGAAATGCGGCGAGCGCTCCAACCGGGCCAGTGGTCGGAGCTCGCCCATCGTGTCGTTGCAGCGTCGGCGGGGTCGTCGGTCGTGGTCGGTCACATTGATGGGGTTGAGGTGCGGATTTTAATTGACACGGGAGCATCGGCGACCATTATATCTGATTTGATTTATAACATCCTTCCCGTTCAAAGCCGTCCTTTGCTCCCCGTTGACGTGCCATGCTATGCTGCTAACGGGGGCTCGCTGGGCATCATTGGGCAGATCCGCGCCAAAATTAGCATTGGGGACATCAAATTATCCGGGCCGGTATTGGTTTCCTCCTCGCTGGCGGTTCCGTGCCTGTTGGGGACGGATTTCTTGGCCAAAATGCCTATCCGTATATTGATCGACCAGGGGTGCATCGAACTCCCGTCGGGCCGACGTGTAACGTTTTTGTCTTCCCCCGCCACGGAGCGTCGGGCGTTTGCGACCGTGCAGGCGCTCGTGGCAAGGACTGTACGCGTATCCCCGGGAGCTCAGATGCTCGTCCCTCTTAGGTTGCGTCGGCCGTTTGCTGAGGGGGTTGCGGATCGGGGGGTCTTCTTGGGACCATCTCGAGCCGGGGTCAATGGACCCGATTTGCTAGCGACTCAGACCATGGTGAAAGGGGATGGGGACCCCTTCATTGCAGTCCTTAATGTGGGATCGCGAACGGCCGTGGTTCCTCAAGGGACCGTGCTTGCACACGCAACGCCGGCACCCTATGGGGAACCGCTCGTGGGTCAGGTGAGCACCGATCCTCCGTCGCGACCGCATTCGGACTGTGATGACGGATGGCTGGATGCGCTTTGCGCGGGATCAGTGGACCTGTCCAACTCACAGCGTGAGAGGCTGCGAGTTCTCCTGAAAGAGTTTGCCGACGTTTTTAGTCAACACAAATTTGATATTGGTTGTACTAAATTGCTGCGACACCACATTGACACGGGTGACAGCGCGCCAATCCGCCAAAATCCCTTTCGGTTGAGTCCCGCCGAAAAGGATCATGTCAAATCGGCCGTTGACGACATGCTAGCCGCCGATATCATATCCCCTTCCAACAGCCCGTGGGGCGCACCGATCGTTTTGGTGAAAAAACACGACGGCTCACTGCGGTTTTGTGTCGACTTTCGGCGGTTGAACAAAATTTCAGTAGCCGACGCGTACCCGCTTCCTCGAATGGATGAGTCGCTTGATGCCTTGGCGGGGGCGCGATTCTTTTCCACCCTGGATTTACTTTCTGGATTCTGGCAGCTTCCTCTGGATGACGAATCTAAACCTAAGACTGCTTTCCGTACACCGCACGGCCTTTTCCAATTTAACCGCTTGCCGATGGGCTTACATTCCGCGCCGGCAACTTTTCAGCGGTTAATGGAACTGGTCTTGGCGGGCTTGCAATGGGATTCGTGTTTAATTTACTTGGACGATATCATCGTCTTTAGCAAAACATTCGATGAACACCTCCAGAGGTTGCGTGCTGTTTTCCTCAAAATGCGGGCTGCCAATTTGAAATTTAAACCGCAGAAGTGCCATTTGCTCCGCGAATCGGTGCGGTATTTGGGTCATATTGTTGGACGCTCGGGGATATCCACTGATCCCGCCAAAACGAAATGCGTCAGCTCCTGGCCAACTCCCACCTCGGTGGGGGAGGTCAGGAGTTTCATTGGGTTCGCGTCGTACTACCGACGGTTTGTGGCTGACTTCGCTACGATCGCGAAACCCTTGCATGCCTTGACGTCCAAGGGAGTCAAGTTTCGTTGGGGACCGGAGGAGGAGGCTGCTTTTCGCTCCCTCCGGGATGCCCTGGTGGGGGCTCCGCCGTTGAATTATCCCGATTTCTCACAACCCTTCTTGCTCGATACAGACGCAAGTAACACGGGCATTGGGGGCGTGCTGTCGCAGCTCATTGGTGGCGTAGAGCATGTGGTGGATTACGGCAGTCGGGTGTTGTCTCCGGCGGAACAACGGTACTGCGTTACCCATCGTGAACTATTGGTGATCGTTTATTTCATTCAGCAGTACCGCCCGTATCTGTACGGTCGACGTTTCACCGTCCGTACAGATCATGCGGCGCTGCAGTACGCCTTGCGGATTCAACAACCATCGGGACAGTTGTCTCGATGGTTGGAGATTCTCCAAGACTACGATTTTGTCACCACATATCGTAAGGGCGTCTGCCACACGAACGCTGACGCTCTGTCGCGGTTGCCGCCCACTTCAGAGTGCGCTTGCCTCTTGGGTTCGGGGCGTTGTAGGCCTCCGAACGTGACCACGGATTCGGTCCTTGTGGCCGCCGCCGATGCGCCTTCAGCTTCGGGTCCTATTGAGCAACGGAGGGATTCCTTGCTGGGGTTGTCCGTTGCGGAGTGGGGACGCCTCCAAATGGAGGACACCTCCCTCCTCGCTTTGCGCCGTCGCATCGGGGGGGTTGGTCAGGGGGCGGCGAACGTTGACTCATGGGGGTTGTTCCAGGGGATTTTAATGCACTGGGACGGGAAATCCCGCCGCCAACGGCTGGTGGTGCCTTCAGCATTGAGGGGTAAAGTGGTGTGGGCTGCGCATGAGCGGCTCCTGCACTTGGGGACTCACAAGACCCTTGCCATGCTCCAGCTCGATTTCTTCTGGCCGGGCATGGCAAAGGACGTGGGGGATCTCCTGGGGTCGTGCACTCAATGTGCGCAGCAGAAGCCACCAGCGAGGGGGTCCAACCCTCCGCTGCAGTCGATAAAGGTTTCCCGGATTAACGAGCTCATTCTCGGGCCATTTCCCGCTACACCCAGGGGAAATAGGTACTTATTGACAGGGGTCGAATATTTAACGAGATGGCCCATGGCCTGGCCCCTGGCCAACCAGTCGGCAGCAGCCGTCGCGGAGGCCTTTGTCCAGGGCTACGTCCTCGACAAGGGTGCTCCGGAACGGCTTCTGACTGACCAGGGTAAAACATTTTCGGGGAAACTCCTCCGCGAGGTGTGCGACCTCTTGGGTACGGAGAAAATTCGGACCTCCCCATATCACCCACAAACTGACGGGATGGTGGAACGGCTGCATCGGACTATCACGTCCATGCTGTCCCAGCACACCCTTCACATCGTGGGTGTGTTGCAAGCCTACAGGATGGCTCCCCATGCGGCCACCGGATTTTCACCTTTCTTCTTAATGTATGGCCGCGAGGCTAACCCGCCTGTGACGACTCAGCTGAAGCTCTCGGCGCCTCAGGCAAATTCTAAATTGTCCGACCACGTTAAATTTAACATCTGAAAATTAACAGAGGCACGCGAAGCGGCCGTGCAAAATTCGGAACTCCGCCAAAGGGCGAATGAGAGGCTTAGGCTGGGGCGGGCACATGTGTTCCAATGGAAACCGGGGGACAGGGCATGGTTGCACTGTCCCCAGGTGCCACTGGCGACCTCGTCGAAGCTGGTGCGGCCGTGGCGGGGGCCCGAGGAGGTCATACAGGTCTTGCGGCCGCAATGTGTACGCGTCAAGTGGGGGAAGCATCGGTGGTACGTGCACCCCTCCAGGTTGAAACCGTTCATTGCGCCGCCCCGTGTTCCTCACACACACACGCGTGGTCAAACGTGTGAGGGGTCCGCCGACTCCCCGGCTTCGCTGCACTCGCCTAACCTGACACCGACTGTTCCATCTCCAGGTGCACCAGGAGTGACGTGCCCACGACCGCCAACCCCTCCCGGGGGGGTCGGGGGTCACTCAGCAGCGAAGCCAGACACTCTCACACCCGGACTGTCAACACCCGCCACTGGGCGAGCCGGGGCGGCCCCTTGTGACGGGCCCGCCGCGAGAACGCGCGCCAAAACGCGCAGACTTTTGTGAGGTCGGCCGTTGGGGGGCCCTTGCGGAAGGAGGGGGGGGGCGTCCGGGGTACGTGTATATATGTTGGTTATACGGAATGGGGTATTTATTCAGGGGGGGTGTGTCGGGTTATTTTTCTTTTTCCTGTTGTTATTGTTGTTCTTGTTAAAATTACGCGAGGCACACACGGTTTTGGGGGGGGGATGCACCTTTATTGTGATTTTGTTGAAGCCGGGGACGGCTGCGGGCTGTACAGGGGGGGGTGATGTAGAGGTGTAATTGTAGAGATGTATGGGCACGGATGGGTAACAAACACAAGGGGCGTGGTTAGGGCCGTACGCAGAGGTGCTCACACCGACGTCCGCACCTGCATCCCCCACGGGCCCCTCCCGGGGGCCGAGTGCTATAAAAGGTGGTGAGCCGGAGGGCTCGAGGTCGAGTGTTAGCTTTAACCAGCGAAGAGTGAAGACCAGCTAGAATAGGCCCCGGAGCTCCCCTGGCTCGCTGTCCTTGTCAGGACCGACCAGGGCAAGCCGGTGGCGTGGCCCCGTGAGCCCAGACTGACGTTCTTATAAGGGCCGGTCTGGAGACTCAGGGTGCCGGGATCCCAGCTTGACCAGGGCTGGGATAGGTAGCCTCCCCTAGCTCCGTAGTGGAGAACTCGGGCATAGGTTAGCGGGGTTAGACGTTGTGTCTCCCTGTTAGACGAGTGAAGGGGACGATACCCCTTCAAGTGCTGTGTATTCCCGTTACTGTACACAAGTTGGTATTAATAAATAAGTGTGCCTCCAACCACGTCGTCCAAGCCTCCTGCAACTTACTACATATGCATAGCCCGTCTCCTCTGGTTTGTCCAAATAGAGTGAGTGGGCGAGTGAATGTGTAGGTGGTTGGGTGGATAAGTAGGTGGATGAGGTGGGTGAGTGAATGTGTGAGTGGGCGAGTGAATGAGCGGGTGGGTGGATGAGTCGGTGGATGGGTGGATGAGTGGGTGAGTGGACAGTTGAGTGGGAGGGTGGATCAGTGGGTGAGTTTGAATGGTGGATGAGTGGGTGGGTGTATAAGTGGGTGGATGACTGGGTTATTGGGTGGGTGGATGGGTGGATGTTTAAGGGGCGAGTTCATGAGTGGATGAGTGTGTGTGTATAAGTGGCTGGGTGAGTGGTTCAGTAGGTGAATGAGTGGCTGAGGGAAGGGTTAAGTGTATGAGTGTATCTTCTTGGTTCTTTCGGTAAAGTCACGTAGAAGGAAAATAATAAAATAATAAAAATAAAACATGATAAAATAATTCTCACGACGTTTCGGCCACAACGTAAGCAGCCGTCTTCAGGTGGAGAACAGGTCTGTCGAGAAGGCAGAGTCCAGGCTTGGAGCGACTATTTATGCTGGGATGGAGGAGCGAAGAGTGTCTTGACAAAATAATTTGCATATCAAGAGGAATTTAGCATATTTATGGGAAATGCAGATATGCGGTTAGTACTATTTGTGAAATGCATAGGAGGTTTGGCGAGGGGTTTAAAGTCATTATGCCCATGCATTATGCAGGATTAGCAGTATCAAAGGGAGGGAGTAAGTTTAGAATTAATAAATGGAAGGAATGTTAATAATATGGCGCCGCAGCAACTAATATGATTATAGACTATACATTGTAATATTACACTATGTATTATTCTACCCACCCAACTGTATACCACACTGCTATATATTCACTATAAAATTACGATACTATATATTACCTTATACATTGTATTAAACATTACACTTTAATACTATTTATTATTATACAATATGCTATACACTATACCATTGACCGTCGCGTGAAAGGTACTAAGAGGAAGCAACGAAATATGTCAATGGGAGAGTGGTGGTTGGAAGCTTGCAGCGGAGCAAAGAATCCATTCCCTGCGGAGTGCATATCAAGAGGAATTTAGCATATTTATGGGAAATGCAGATATGCGATTAGTACTACTTGTGAAATGCGTAGGAGGTTTGGCGAGGGGTTTAAAGTCATAATGCCCATGCATTGTGCAGGATTAGCAGTATCAAAGGGAGGGAGTAAGGTTAGAATTAATTACGATACGAGTATCGTAATTGTATAGTGAATATACAGCAGTGTGGTATACAGTTGGGTGGGTAGAATAATACATAGTGTAATATTACAATGTATAGTCTATAAGCATATTAGTTGCTGCGGCGCCATATTATTAACATTCCTTCCCTTTATTAATTCTAACCTTACTCCATCCCATTGATACTGCTAATCCTGCATAATGCATGGGCATAATTACTTTAAACCCCTCGCCAAACCTCCTACGCATTTCACAAGTAGTACTAATCGCATATCTGCATTTCCCATAAATATGCTAAATTCCTCTTGATATGCAAATTATTTTGTCAAGACGCTCTTCGCCCCTCCATCCCAGCATAAATAGTCGTTCCAAGCCTGGGGCGTGCCATTCAGACTCTGCCTTCTCGACAGACCTGTTCTCCACCTGAAGACGGCTGTTTGCGTTGTGGCTGAAACGTCGTGAGAATTATTTTATTATGTTTTATTTTTATTTTATTATTTTCCTTTTACGTGACTTTACCGAAAGAACCAAGAAGATGAATCCCTGTAGTCACGAAAGCTTTAAATCGAAATGTATGAGTGTATTTGCAGAATGCTTTAATGTCGAATTCTGCAATACACTTCTGGACTGGTATCGTCCAAATATTCCAATGCTGAAAAATAATTGCAGAATACTTGATCGAGAATACACGCAAAGCATCACCCCAGCCCCGAGCGACTGCAAAACCAAGTCGACAGGACGCTCCTGAACTAAAATATTGAAATTTAGTGAGGTAAAGCATTGAGGCAGGTGAAGACAAATTAAACTTAAAAAGATAATTAAAGCAAATGCAATCAGGCGAGAGACAGGAGGCAAGCCCTGCATGGCTAGGCGCTGAGTTGTAATGTTCCAACCTGGGTACTGATTCCATACGTGCTGCTACTCAATTGAACCTCTCTACTAGTGAAAGAAGTGAGGCTGTACAATGGGTAAACAAAAGGAACCACCACCTCGATGTGAACTTCTCAACTCGGAACCTCTGCGTGGCGAGCAGAGCTGCAACTCCTGGGTCCTCGTGACGTCACGTAGAAACATGGCGGGGAGGATGACATGACGTCACTATCTGGGTACACCTCCCCCTGCCGTCTCGCGCTGATGACTTATAGTTGTCGTGATGACGTCATGGACCGAGAGAGACAGAAAAAGTGGTGAGTGAAATGGTGAGCAGTTTGTTGGAGCAGCACTCTCGCTGGTTCAGCAGTTCCACTGCTGGTTTATTTTTTCCGCCTGAGGACAACCGCTTGTGTTGCGATCGAAACGTCGTGATATATTATTTTTTGTTTTATTTTTCTACCTACATGACTTTACCGAAAGAACCAAAGGGTATGGATTCCTGCAGTCACAAAAGCCTCATATCAAGAGTGTTTTTAAGAGTTTACATTTATTTTGATTAATTTTACAATCCTCCATTGTACAGAGATCCCTTGGGTGCATGAGCTCAGCAACAACAACGTACCCATTATTGTGTACACTGTGTGTGTACCTTGTGCGTGTGTATATTCCGCGTGTGTACATTACGTGTGAACTCTGACCAACGTGTGCACACTGTATGTACACTGTATGAACTGTAGCTGGCGCAATACGACATTCCCGCCCACGGCCAGAACCAATGACAATTATCTGAATCGATCCTGGGCCTCCCCTAGGTTGAATTAGCATCAAATAAGTACCTGGTGCAATGTGTAAATATCGCAGCTGGGGAGACAAAGGCTGGCTGGGCGTGGTGTTGGCCACCCAATCCCTCGTGTTCCGTGCCGGCCTTAATAGGTGCTCGCTAACAGCACTTGCCCCAACAAGTCTGTGAAGGCTATAGGGAGGATCTTTGTCTTTTTGTATACAGTGGTATGTATCTAGGTGTGTTATTAGTGTGTGTTTATAAAGGGTTATTGTTTAACGTATCAATTGGCGGTTTGTTTGGCACCCGTTTTTTCGTTCGCGTCCGTGAGTCGACGTGCATCTGTGTACAGTATTTGTGTTATTTGTGTATATTATGTGTCCTCGTGTCTGTGCATTTGCTTAGCTTTGTGCGTGTGTTCGTGTCCGAGTATGTTTACATGTGCATACTGTAGTGTGGTGTACTGTGGCTTGGATAGCGATGTGTTTGGTGTACTACAGTATTTACAGTGCGACGCAGGCGGTGTGCGCGTTGTGCAGGCTGTGTATGGTACAACATCTGCTGGACTATATAGCCTTGATACCTGGTAGTACAGGCTGTGTGTTTGTGGGTCATGGTGGTGGGAGTTTGAGTCATGAATGTCTATGTAGCTTGGTTAGTGTATGCTCGGTGCTGATAACCCTCCATCTTGCACTTCTACCAAATACCACGGTGGAAACACCGAAATAAGCTCATGCTGGAGGCCCCAGAGGACAGGCTTTGTTATGCCTTCTGGCCAAACTCCATCTGGCAGATTCATGATGCAGACACATAGGTTTGAGTGATTGGAAGGCATGGGCCAGATCCACTCAATAATATCAATAGAAGGCTGCTAAACGTCTGTGCAGCCCATGGGCTTCTAATTACCAACACACTGTTCTGGCATCGCCGCATCCACGCAACATCATAGATGCACACCGAGTCCAGGCAAGAATATCTGCTGGACTATGTAGCGACAGACCATTGGATGTGGGCCTATGTCCTTCACACTAGGATCTACCATGAGCTGATCTGCCCCTGACCACCGGCTTGTCATCTGTAAGATGCACCTGCCATTTTTCCACTCCGGTGGTGGGTGTCCATCTAGGACCCCATTCAAACCCACAGTAGCCTGGTCTCAGAGAGTTAAGTATAGTTGCAAGTAGGAATTTCAACATCGTGTGCAGCTTTGGTTGGCATCTTCCTCCTGATGCTGAGGGGAAATGGTTTAGGTTCAGGACTAGCTCATGCATCTGCATTGGGTTTGCAGTCCAGAACTTTCCAGATGACCCTGGCTGAAGGAGGAGGTGCTCCGGCTGGCTGTAACATAGGGATATGCCCACTTCCACCATCTACACCAGGGGTCCTCAAAGTACGGCCCGCGGGCCACATGCGGCCCGCCGAGGACATTTATCCGGCCCGCCGGGTGTTTTTGCCGCCGCTGCCTGTCTGTTACTTATTTTCTACATGAGAAGGACGGTCATTGGTGGAAGAGGGAGAGGGGGCAGCCGCCGCCGATTGGCTGGCCGGCTGAAGCGCTGGGTCATGGGAATTGTAGTCCGGCCGCAATCAAGCTTCAGGCGGTGGGAGGAACCGAACAGCGCAGCCGGACTACTACTCCACCTCCCAGCACTCAGAGGAAGCCAGGGCATGTGGGAGGGGCCGGCTGCGCTGTGAACAAAACTGCAGGTGTAATTAACTTTTTAATGGCACCCGCACCAGTGTGAGCCTGGGGTAAAAGCGGAGTTCCCCCAATCAGACTGCATTGATGGGCAGTGCAGTCTGTATGTCTCTGTGTGGGCAAAGTTATTGCTGGTATATTGTTTTTGTAGCGCTGTATATATATTGGTATTTTACTAATAGCAATTTTGACTCCCTAGGAAACAATGATGTCAAGAAAGAGAAAAATTGACTCGGAGTGTAGGATATTCAAAGAACAGTGGACTTATGATTACTTTTTCATGCAGTACAAGGAAAGAGCTGTGTGTCTGATATGCCAGAATATAGTGTCTGTGTTCAAAGAATACAATTTACGTCGACACTGAAACTCAACATAAAGATAAATATGATTGTTTGGTCGGAGAAGTGAGAAAAGATAAAATATTAAAACTGAAAAATACATTAACAACTCAGAAAAATACTTTTGTGAAGCAGAAGCAGCTAAATATTTCATCACTGCGAGCAAGTTTTCAAGTTGCCAAGCTAATAGCGTGCACTGGCAGACCATTCGTGGAGGGAGAATTTGTTAAAGAATGCCTTTCTGTTGCCAAAGAGATGTGTCCAGAGAAGGCCGATTTATTTAGTACAGTGAGTCTTTCAGGACCTACAATTACACGGAGAATTGAAGAAATGGGAGACAATTTGCATCAGCATTTGCAAAACTCCACAAAAAAACTTTACTATTTTTCCTTGGCACTCGACAAAAGCAATGATGTTCGTGATTCTGCACAACTTCTAATTTTTATTCGTGGGACGAATGACTATTTCGAAGTCACAGAAGAGCTTGCTGCATTGCAAAGCATCAAAGGGACAACTACAGGAGAGGATATCTATGAAAAGGTTTGCCAAACTGAATGGTTTGGAGCTGAACTGGGCTAAACTAGCCAGTGTGACAACTGATGGTGCTCCTAGCATGGTGGGGTCTAAGAAAGGAGTAATTGCTCGCATTAACCAAGAGATGGACAAACATAACCATTTTCATCCAATAGCCATACACTGCCTCATCCACCAACAAGCGCTGTGTAGTAAATCACTGAAGTGGGACTGTTATGAAAATTGTGGTATCTTGTGTTAACTTCATTAGAGTTACGTAGAAGGGAAGTAATAAAATAATAAAAATAAAACATAAAAATAATTCTCACGACGTTTCGGCCACAACGCAAGCAGCCGTCCTCAGGTGAAAACCAGGTCCGTCGACACGACAGCGTCTGAACGAAACAGCACACGAGCTTGGAGCATATATATAAGCTGGGCGCCTTGACAAAGGAATTTGCATATCAAGAGGAATTTAGCATATTTATGGGAAATGCAGGAATGTGATTAGTACTACATATGCCCGTGCATTATGCAGGACTAGCAGCATCAAAGGGAGGGGATATGGGAAATGAAGGTATGTGAATAGTACTAATTATGCCCGCGCATTATGCGGGATTAGCAGCATCAAAGGGAGGGGTAGCATTAATAAAGGGAAGGAGTATTAATGCTACCCCTCCCTTTGATGCTGCTAATCCTGCATAATGCACGGGCATATGTAGTACTAATCACATTCCTGCATTTCCCATAAATATGCTAAATTATTCTTGATATGCAAATTCTTTTGTCAAGGCGCCCAGCTTATATATATGCTCCAAGCTCGTGTGCTGTTTCGTTCAGACTCTGTCGTCTCGACAGACCTGGTTTTCACCTGAGGACGGCTGCTTGCGTTGTGGCCGAAACGTCGTGAGAATTATTTTATTATGTTTTATTTTTATTATTTTATTACTTCCCTTCTACGTGACTGGCTGAACTGCAGAATTGGGACTCTGAAAGACGCATTCAAGTCAAGCAGCCTTCATAATTTCTATGCATCTCTCTCCTCTGAGACATATCCTCATCTCAGGAACCATGCACTCAAAATGGCAACCATCTTTGGCAGCACTTATGTCTGTGAACAGACTTTTTCCAGAATGAAACATTTGAAATCTCCAACCAGATCTAGACTAACGGATGCACACTTGCATTACTTGTTACGACAAGCAGTGACAAATATGGAACCGGACATTGACCATCTCTTTAGCCAAAAGCAGGCCCATAGTTCCCATTGAAATACTGGCAAGTTTGTTGATTTAACTTTACTTGTTCTTCATTTTAAATATTGTATTTGTTCCCGTTTTGTTTCTTTACTTCAAAATAAGATATATGCAGTGTGCATATGAATTTGTTCATAGTTTTTTTTTAACTATAGTCCGGCCCTCCAACGGTCTGAGGGACAGTGAACTGGCCCCCTGTTTAAAAAGTTTGAGGACCCCTGATCTACACTCTACAGCATCCCATGTCAGAAAATGAGGATGCTTACTGGAGCTTTTGCTTTGAAGTTTGGAGAGTCGTGCTGCGCTGCAAGAATAGGTGGTGGTCATGGGTTGCTGAGGAGATGGAGTCTGCCTCAGTAGCCTGCGATCGCAAATCACTCTTGAAATCCATCAAAGGGAAAGAAAGGTGATCTGCTCTCCAACACCCAGGAACAAGTTTGCAGATGTGGTGAACATGTATGTGAGGTCTTGGGGGTGGGGAAATCCCTCAGCTTGTAAAACATCATGGAGCACAGTGAGGATGACCCTGTTGAGGCTGCCATGTCTCAGATTTGGGAAGTATCCACCCCCTGTTAGTGGCTGGCTAAAGTGGCATCTGTTGAGAAAGTACAGATGACAATCCAGAGTCTGAGACCAGGAAACATGCCAGGCAGAGATGATCTCCTAAGATAAATGCTGAGGGAGGGTGGTGTTTGTGTGCAGACTGCCCTATATGACATCATAATAACACTCTAGATCACTGGATGGGTTCTACAGGATTTGAAGGATCCCCTGGTGGTCCCCCTCTTTAAGAAGGGGGACCGCACATACTGTAACTACAGGGGCATCTCCCTCAATGTGCCTGGAAAGGTCCTCGCAAGGATTATTCAACATCGCCTTGCCATGCACACTGAAGAGAGGCTTGCGGAGCCCCAATATGGTTTCAGGCCAGGGCAGTCCTGCACAGATGCCATATTTTCTGTTTGTCTACTACAGCCGAGGTGTCAGGAATTTTAACAGAACCTACATCTCTGCTTTATTGGCCTGGTCAAGGCCTATGATACCATACATAGGTGTGGGCTCTGTGTTTTTGTGCTTCTGGAGTCCCTGACTCTATGCTCACAGTCATTAAGGACCTTCAAGGTGGTGGGCAGTCCCAGGCTGAGAGTCGGAGCCATTCCCTGTTTACCTTGGGGTGTGACAGGGATGTACTCTGGCTCCCATATTATTTAAGATCTATTTCGACCATGTAGTTCGTCAAGCCTTCAATGGCTGTACCAGAGGAATTTCCATCTGGTAAAGATACAATGCAAGACTGATCGATGCCCGGGTGCAGTCAAGGGATGGCTGCTTATTGTTCAACCATGTTATATATGTTGATGATCTGGTGATTGCTGCTCACTCAGAGGAAGAGTTGGAGGAGCTGCAGCTGAACCTGGAGGGTGCCAAAAAGAGGTGGGGCCTTACCATCAGCCCCAGCATAGCTAAGCATTTGCCTGGGATTTTTGTGCCATCAAAGACTCAACCCCCACAACTCCCAATTGGTGATGAGGCAGTTGTGGATAGAGTAGAGCGTTTTCGATACCTGGGCAGTGTGCTCATGACCGGCTCCGTTTTGACAGTAGGAAGTCTCATTCCGAATTAATCGAGCGGCATAACTTCATTTGCTAAATAATGCTGTGTGGAAGCTACCTGGTCTGTCACTCCACACTAAGCTCCAGGTCTTTTCGGCCACAGTTATGCCCTTCCCTTTGCTTGTGATACATGGACCCATCTAATGGAACATCTATGCCCATTTGAAGCTTTCAGGCTGGCTTGCCTACGATCCATCCTGGAATTAACCAGGCAGGATTGTGTGATGATCTCATTAATCTTTGAAAGATCTGGATACATTCCCGTCAGTGAGCTGCTCTGTTGGGTAAGGCTTCGTTGATTGGGTCATATAACCTGCATGCCCAGCCACTGCATGCCCAGCCACTGCATGCCCAGCCACTGCATGCCCAGCCACTGCATGCCCAGCCACTGCATGCCCAGCCACTGCATGCCCAGCCACTGCATGCCCAGCCACTGCATGCCCAGCCACTGCATGCCCAGCCACTGCATGCCCAGCCACTGCATGCCCAGCCACTGCATGCCCAGCCACTGCATGCCCAGCCACGGCATGCCCAGCCATGGCATACCCAAGCAGCTTCTGTTTGGCCAGATGGGGCTAAATGGGTATGGAACAGGTGCGGAACAGGTGCGTCATGGGCTAGATAAGAGATGGACTGATATGGTACAGACGGATTTGGAGCTGATTTAACTTTCAGATGAGTGGTATCAGCAGTGTCAAGACCGACCGTTGTGGAGGAGGTTCATGAAGGACGTTACTGGGCAGTTGGAAGTAGTCCCCCTCCAACAGCAGACGGCAGATGAGCGACACAACAAGTGGAGCGCTGGGTCGCTAAAACACAGCAAGTTAGGTACAGTAGGTGCATTGGCCATTCATCTCGGTCAGTCAACCCATGGCACCTGGGTCTGTCCTGTGACCTACCAGCGGGCGTTCGACACTTCACGCGCCGTGGTGACATCACCGCCCCTGAGTGGGGAATGGTAGTTGTTGTTCTTGTGAGTGATTGATTTAGCTTGTGTGAATAAGATTGTGTGTGAGTGGCGTCTGCATGTTCTCCCCATAATGGTCATGTCGATTTTTCTCAGGGACCTCCGGATTTTCCCTCCACAGAAAAATACGGTTTGAATAATTTGGCTGCTACTATAAATTCCCAAGTGTCGCGTTGATATATCGAACATTTCGAGATGAGCTATTATCATTTATGGCCAGATTGCCTCTGAAAAATAACGGATAGCTCACTGCGCTTTACATCGTAAATAAAAAGAATTGATCCATTGTATATTTTTGCCAATATCAAGATTATGAAAAAATAATTGGCATCCTTTCTGGCAATAATACAGGAGTTGTTACGATATTCAAACACCAAATAGACACCTATTGCAAAGCATCATCAAATTTATATTAACCACACATCTTGCTTGGAGTAAAATATACCACAAGTGTGATCTGTGGTTAATGCAGTCTTGATGCTCATGGTAAAATATACCACAAGCATGATGTATGTGTTCATGTTTAACTTCTATCGCACTGTACGTAGCCAACCATGATAATTGGAGGTGCGGAGTGGGAAAAACCTGTCCTGGCACTGGGAGAGGAGGAAAATTAACCGGTAGCTTCCATAGTCGGTGCAGGTGCCCTTGCCCTTATACAAGCAGAGCTCACTTAGCGCTCCTCCAGATGCTTTCTTCCAGATGTGTTATTCCTGGAGAAATGAGCGCCAATCAATCAGCGCTGCAAAGGGTCATAATACCCCCATTGTATAATGCATAGGGATGCATTCTTGACATTATTTCTTTGGTATGAGTAATATATGAGGGCTTAATTGGGGTATCAGCAGTAGTGCTAATAATAATACAGATGGTTAACATTGTTTCATGAATAAAAAAAAGTATGACATTAGTTATGTACTGTACTTATGAGAGAATCCTACTGTACTTCTACAAGGCAGCGGAGGGAGATTAAGTTCTAGGAGCTGCTGCGCTCCTAGTCCTGGTCATTTTCAGAGAAATGCTACAAGGACCTCTTTGATTTTTGTGATGGCCTCAGTCTAAATTTATGTAATGAGGTTTATTTTAATTGGAGCCTGAGACTTTACTGATCTCACGAGTTCTCAACTGGCTAAAGAAGTCTATGTTTTAATGTAATAGTGATCACGAATCATGATAATCGAATCTCGGGGAGTGGGGTCTGGTTGGCTCAGAGCCATGTGCCGCTCTCATTGACAGCGAACGATGGGGGGCAGTTAGTTTTCCTTGGCTCGCGCTGCTGTGTGTTCTCAGTTGTCAGCTCTTTACTAATTTTGCTATTTTTTGGGTGAAAAAATTAACCAGGACAAAGAGCACTATAACGAATCAGCGCTCTATGGGGTCTCGTGAAGTGTAATCTGACTTTATATTGTGTCTAATATGTATGTAAATATATATTTGTAGAATGAATCACATGGAGCAGAGGGACTTGGCACAGGCTGGGAGTAAAAGGCACTGATGTGTCCAGTGTCCATATAGCACGGATCATATGGGCGACTTGAAGAAACAGAGAACACACTGACGAGAAGCCCTTCAAGTGCACTGTGTGTGGAAAAGCATTCAGACAGTCGAGATATCTTTGCTACCACCAGAGAACACACACTGATGAGAAGCCCTTCAAGTGCACTGCATGTTGGAAGACATTTACACAGTCATCAAATCGTAACAGACATCAGAAAACACATGCTGGTGAGAAGCCCTTAAAGTGCACTGTGTGTGGGAAGATATTTTTCCGGTTAGAAAATCTTCAAATTCATCAGATAACACACACTGGCGAGAAGCCCTTCAAGTGCACTTTGTGTGAAAAAACATTCAAACCGTCAGGATCTCTTTACAATCACCAAGGAACACACACAGGCAAGAAGCCCTTCAAGTGCACCATGTGTGGGAAGGAATTTACAGCGTCAAGATATCTTTGTAAACATCAAAGAACACACACGGGAGAAAAGCCCTTCAAGTGCACTGTGTCTGGGAAGGCATTTTTACGAAAATCACAACTTTAAAATCACCAGAAAACGCACTCGAGCAAGAAGTCCTTCAAGTCTACTGCGTGTGGAAAATCATTTGCATGTCCAAAAGACCGAAAGAAGCATGATAAGATCCATAAGACGGACGTGGAATCTAGAAGCGAAAGTCAGTGTGCCGCACTAACCCCATCTCGCATGGAAAAAGAACCAGAAAACAACCCCAGCTTAGCAATGTCACCAGCTGTGAAGGTGGAATATGAAGAAGTGAACGTGGAATGTAAAGAAGTGATGGTGCAAATTGCCGAAGTGAAGGTGAAAGGTGAAGAACTGAAGGTGAAAAGTGAAGAACTGAAGGTGAAAAGTGAAACATTTAAGGTAAACAGTGAAGAAATGGTGACATGTGAATATGAAGATTTAAATCCAGGACTCGACATCCAGTTGGATAGAGGTAGCTTGAAGCAGGAGGAGCATTCATACAGGGAGAGCGAGGCGAGCCCCAAGAGTTTGTGGATGTGGAGGTGTGGGTGGACTTTTTGGACAAACCAGAGTAGACAGGCCATGCATGTGAAGGGGAGTGGGAAGTCTGTAACCAGGAGCGTGACATAAATAATCTCCATAATGTTCACCTCTTTCACAGGCTTCTCTCACTACAAGAATACATGCTGTAAAATATTGTCGAATTGTAAAGGAGAATGCCTTTTTTCATAATCTACAAGTATAATTTGATGGTTATGCATGAAGTGATGTTGATTTTACATGTTAACCGTTAAAGATTACCATTAAAGTGGCTGCCTTGCGTGGCGTTGCCTTCATGCATTGCTCCCCAATGTCTTCCCAATTATTGAATTATTATTTAGTTTACTGCACACCATACACTTGCACACAATATACAAATTTTACACATCACACACATGTACAATGCACACAGTAAAGATACCCTTGAATATCGCGGGTTTATTGTTCGTGGGTTTTGACCTATTGTGGGCCACTTCTGTATATACCAATTTAGCTACAGTGAGGGAAAAAAGTATTTGATCCCCTGCTGATTTTGTACGTTTGCCCACTGACAAAGAAATGATCAGTCTATAATTTTAATGGTAGGGTTATTTTAACAGTGAGAGACAGAATAACAACAACAAAATCCAGAAAAACGCATGTCAAAAATGTTATAAATTGATTTGCATTTTAATGAGGGAAATAAGTATTTGACCCCTCTGCAAAACATGCCTTAGTATTTGTGTAATGCGAGCGTAAATGGGGTTGTTGCTGGGCTCGGGTCCAATCACACGGCCCGGGGTATTGGGGGGCGGAGCCTGGTCTGCGGGGCGTGTGGGAGGGGCCACCGTTCGCCTCGGCTCCAATGGGGGGCGAGGTGAATGGGGGCGGAGCCAGCGGGAGAGAGAGTGATAGTATGGGAAGGCCGGATCTGAGGATCCGGAAGGGGAGGAGTCAGGGTCACGTGGGGGGAATGTATATAAGTGGGAGCCCGGAAGAAATTGGGGCAGTCGGGGAATCTAAGAGGCTGAGCCACGTTGGGTGGTGAGAGGGATCCGCGCCATCGGCCACGTGGCCGAAGGACCTCTGCACGCCGTCGTCCAGCGGTGTGCGGAGTGCGGGAATAGGGGAGTTAACGGGGGAGTGTGCGGGCACGAGAGAGAGAGAGAGAGGGAGAGAGCCTACGCGGGGCGCACGCGAGACAGGACTGGTCCGGGAGAGGGAGAGCGTACGCGGGGTGCACGTGAGACGACTGGTTCGGGAGAGAGAGCGTGCGCGGGGCGCACGCGAGACAGCACTGGTCCGAGAAAGAGGCCAGTGGGGGTGCGGAGAAAAACCTAAATAAAAGACGAACGGAGACCAGCATCGCCTGACAGGCATTTATTACACTTGGTGGCAAAACCCTTGTTGGCAATCACAGAGGTCAGACGTTTCTTGTAGTTGGCCACCAGGTTTGCACACATCTCAGGAGAGATTTTGTCCCACTCCTCTTTGCAGATCTTCTCCCAAGTCATTAAGGTTTCGAGGCTGACGTTTGGCAACTCGAACCTTCAGCTCCCTCCACAGATTTTCTATGGGATTAAGGTCTGGAGACTGGCTAGGCCACTCCAGGACCTTAATGTGCTTCTTCTTGAGCCACTCCTGTGTTGCCTTGGCCGTGTGTTTTGGGTCATTGTCATGCTGGAATACCCATCCACGACCCATTTTCAATGCCCTGGCTGAGGGAAGGAGGTTCTCACCCAAGATTTGACAGTACATGGCCCCGTCCATTGTCCCTTTGATGCGGTGAAGTTGTCCTGTCCCCTTAGCAGAAAAACACCTCCAAAGCATAATGTTTCCACCTCCATGTTTGACGGTGGGGATGGTGTTCTTGGGGTCATAGGCAGCATTCATCCTCCTCCAAACACGGCGAGTTGAGTTGATGCCAAAGAGCTCCATTTTGGTCTCATCTGACCACAACACTTTCAACCAGTTGTCCTCTGAATCATTCAGATGTTCATTGGCAAACTTCAGACGGGCATGTATATGTAATGGGTTCCGGAGACACTTGTAGAGGTAACTTCTTTATTACAATACAACACTCCAACAGTCCTCATACTCTGTTACAGCCTAGGTACACAGCCTAGGTACACAGCCTAGATACACTAATCTGGCTACGCTCTGGGGTCCTCCGGCTACAATTAACCTAGGGGAGGCTAATCTGACCCGACCCAGCCAAGGTGCGGGTCTGGACTCTGGCTTCCTCGGAACTCGCCTGTTGTATGTGTTGGATTATGAAATGTTGATGAAAATAATAAAAATTAATAATTTTCCGAAAAATGCGCAAATCGCATTAATTATGTTAATGTGTGAGTTAATATGCATAAATTATGATAATGTGAGTAATTCTATGCATACATTATGATAATCACGGAGATAATCGTTGTAATTTATGCGGATGCTTGTGATTATGTTAATGTGTGCAGTTATGATAATTAGGCTCAGCTTCGTTTATCCAGAGTTATCAATCAGGATAACACGATTATCATCGATTAAACGTTTACCGATTATCCTAGTGTGTGTTATGATATTTTAGGTCTCCATTTTCATATCTCATCACGGATACAGTTATCAAGAATAAGATAGTTTTGCATGGACTTGGAAGGAACACTCGATATGCTTCTGTGATAACAATTTTATTCTAACAAGCATGTGACATTCTATCATGCAGGTTAAACATGTGTCCATAATTCATGAGCAAGATTATGCAATTAACGAACATGGATAACTAAAAATACTTCTTCATTTGCGAGACTATGCATTTAACTAAAATGAATGAATAAACACTTATGCATTTGCGAGACTATGCATTTACTAAATTGAATAACTCAAAACTCTTATGCATTTGCGATATTGTGCATTTAACGAACTGAATGGCTAAAAACCCTCCTAACAATCGTAACCTCTACCTTTCCACCAGGCATCTCATTAGTTCGTTTTTGTATCGATCACAATCGGCGACTGGCCGAGTTTGAAAACAAGCATGACACACTTCATTTTGCGGTAATAAAAAGCACTTATTGTATCCCAGAGGCGAAAGTATATGTCAATAGATTCATCGGCAAGTATAAAATCCTTTTAACGGAATCTTTGATATAATGGTGGGTGAGGGCGTGTGTGTGGGAGAGCGAATCTGGCTCTGTTTTAATTAATGCTTCGGCGAGACTCTATGACAAAGGAAACTGGTTTGACAAGATTTTCTCTGTGCTTCCTTGAGTCTGTATGTGGGGAGCGATACGACCTCTGTCCGTGCGAGTTGCAGCCGAGACTTTCTCCGCGGTGAGGAGAGCGCCGGCGCTTGGCGGTACTTGGTAGCTGACGGCGCGATGGCGCCTCTCTGCAGCTCTGACGGTGGCGCTCGTTCGGAAGACTTTGACTCTCTTTCTCCACGGCGGGATGACGAGCCGGTTTTGGTTGATGCTGGTCGATCTGGGTGTCGCTCGGTAGCGCTCGGTGTCGCTCGGTGTCGCTCGGTGGCGCTCGGTGGCGCTCGGTGGCGCTCGGTGGCGCTCGGTGGCGCTCGGTGGCGCTCGGTGGCGCTCGGTGGCGCTCGGTGGCGCTCGGTGGCGCTCGGTGGCGCTCGGTGGCGCTCGGTGGCGCTCGGTGGCGCTCGGTGGCGATCTCCGCCTTTCCTGCGGGTTGTTCGCTGGTCGTCACTCTGACGAGGAGCGATGCTTCGTTCGTGGCAGGGTGGACGTTGGCGTCTTTGTTGGCTTCACTCGCAGCTCGGCGACTCAGGGTAGCGATTCTTCTCAGGTGGTGCAGACCTCGGCTTGTAGCGGCACGTCGCTACCCCGCGAACCTCGTCATTCTTGATGACGAAAACTTCTTGACGATCTCTGGTGGGGCCCATGGCCCGGACGATCTCTGGTGGGGCCCGTGGCCCGGACGATCTCTGGTGGGGCCCGTGGCCCGGACGATCTCTGGTGGAGCCGGAGCCCTTGACGAGATGGGGCGACGCCCCGTGACAAGCTCTTTGGATGGATTTTTCCTTGGCTTATATCTGGAAATTCCACTCAGTTTCCCGAGTTGTTCAAAGGCTGTCATAAAACATTCCTGTGGGGGTGAACATCTGCGTCCGTGTGTGTGTCGTGTGCGTGTCCGTCCATGTGTTTCGCGTGCGTGTTTGTCCGTGTGTTTATTAGCTTTGAAGACACAGCTGTGTGTCGTTCTGGAAGAAGGGGTGTGGGGGGGGCCTCGTGACGGCGCCACCTAAGTTATCCATTAACCAGCCCGATGATTCGCGTCGAGTCGAGTTATATATATTAAAAAAAATATTCGAATCCATGTTTTTGTTACTGAATTATATTTGTCGCGAAAACCTACGCGTTAAGCGAGCTTAATTATTCCCTCCCTTGCTCGGGGATCATATCTTTTGTCTCACACAGCTTAAGTTGTTTTGGTTTGGAAGTTGAAATGCGACTTATTTGCTGCTTGGTTCTATTATGCCCAAGTTATGCCGAAAACCGTGTTCACGATGTTTCATCGTGACCCGATCTCCCATGGAAATGTTATTTGCTCGCGTGTGCAATTTTTGCTGTCCGTGTTGCGGACAGCACTCACTCTCACACTTTTAGACTCACACACACAGTCACACTCTCAGACTCACACAAACATACACTCACTCTCACACTCTCAGACTCACACACACACTCACTCTAACACTTTTAGACTCACTCACACAAACACTCACTCTCACACTTTCAGACCCACATACACTCACTTTCACACTCTCAGACTCACACACACACACTCTCACACTCTCAAACTCACACACACATACACCCACTCTCAGACTCACACACACACTCACACTCTCAGACTCACACACACATACACTCACTCTCACACTCTCAGACTCACACACACACACACTCACTCTCACACTTTTAGACTCACACACACATACACTCACTCTCACACTTTCAGACTCACACACACACACTCTCAGACTCACACACACTCACCCTCACACACACTCACTCTCACACTTTCAGACTCACACTCTCAGACTCACACACACCCTCACACTCTTAGACTTACACACACATACACTCACCCTCACACTCTCAGACTCACACACACACACTTTCAGACTCACACACACATACACTCACTCTCACACTCTCAGACTCACACACTTTCAGACTCACACACACATACACTCACTCTCACACTCTCAGACTCACACACACAGTCACACTCTCAGACACACACACACTCACTCTCACACTCTCAGACTCACACACACACTCACTCTCACACTTTTAGACTCTTAAACACACACATACATTCACTCTCACACTCTCAGACTCACACACTTTCAGACTCACACACACATACACCCACTCTCACACTCTCAGACTCACATGCACAGTCACACTCTCAGACACACACACACTCACTCTCACACTCTCAGACTCACACACACTCACACTCTCAGACTCACACACACATACACTCACTCTCACACTCTCATACTCACACACACACTCACTCTCACACTTTTAGACTCACACACACAGTCACACTCTCAGACACACACACTCACTCTCACACTCTCAGACTCACACACACACTCACTCTAACACTTTTAGACTCACTCACACATATACTCACTCTCACACTCTCAGACTCACACACACACTCACTCACTTTCAGACCCACATACACTCATTTTCACACTCTCAGAGTCACACACACACACACACTCTCACACTCTCAAACTCACACACACATACACCCACTCTCAGACTCACACACACACACACACTCTCACACTCTCAGGCTCGCACACACACACTCTTAGACTCACACACACACTCACCCTCACACTCTCAGACTCACACTCTCAGACTCACACTCACACTCTCAGACACACACTCACGCTCACACTCTCAGACTCACACACACTCACTCTCACACTTTCAGACTCACACACACAGTCACACTCTCAGACACACTCACTCTCACACTATCAGACTCACACACACACTCACTCTCACACTTTTATACTCACACACACATACACTCACACTCACACTCTCAGACACACACTCACGCTCACACTCTCAGACTCACACACACTCACCCTCACACTCTCAGACTCACACTCTCAGACTCACACTCACACTCTCAGACACACACTCACGCTCACACTCTCAGACTCACACACACCCACTCTCACACTCTCAGACTCACACACACACTCACACTTTTAGACTCACACACATACACTCACCCTCACACTCTCAGACTCACACTCTCAGACTCACACTCACACTCTCAGACACACACACACTCTCACACTCTCAGGCTCGCACACACACACTCTTAGACTCACACACACACTCACTCTCACACTCTCAGACTCACACACACTCACCCTCACACACACTCACTTTCACACTTTCAGACTCACACTCTCAGACTCACACACTCTCACACTCTAAGACTTACACACACATACACTCACTCTCACACTCTCAGACTCACACTCACACTCACACTTTTAGACTCACACACACCTACACTCACTCTCACACTTTCAGACTCAGACACACACACTCTCAGACTCACACACACTCAAACTCTCAGACACACACACTCACTCTCACACTTTCAGACTCACACAAACAATCACTCTCACACTCTCAGACTCACACACACATACACTCACTCTCACACTCTCAGACTCACACACACACTCTCACACTCTCAGACTCACACACACACTCTTAGACTCACACACTCAGCCTCACACTCTCAGATTCTCACACACTCACTCTCAGACTCACACACTCTCACACTCTCAGACTCACACACACAGTCACACTCTCAGACACACACACACACTCACTCTCACACTCTCAGACTCACACACACTCTCACACTTTTAGACTCACACACATACACTCACCCTCACACTCTCAGACTCACACACACACACCCTCACACTCTCAGACTCACACTCTCAGACTCACACTCTCAGACACACACACACTCACTCTCACACTCTCAGACTCACACACCCTCACTCTCACACTCTCAGACTGACACACACATACACTCACTCTCACACTTTCAGACTCACACACACTCTCAGACTCACACTCTCAGACACACACACACTCACTCTCACACTCTCAGACTCACACACCCTCACTCTCACACTCTCAGACTGACACACACATACACTCACTCACACACTCTCAGACTCACACACATACACTCACTCTCACACTCTCAGACTCACACACACACTCACACTTTCAGACTCACATACACTCACTTTCACACTCTCAGACTCACACACACACTCACACTTTCAGACTCAGATACACATACACTCACTTTCACACTCTCAGACTCACACACACACACACTCACACTCTCAGACTCACACACACATACACCCACTCTCACACTCTCAGAATCACACACACACTCACACTTTTAGACTCACACACATACACTCACCCTCACACTCTCAGACTCACACACACACACCCTCACACTCTCAGACTCACACTCTCAGACTCACACTCACACTCTCAGACACACACACACTCACTCTCACACTCTCAGACTCACACACACATACACTCACTCTCACACTCTCAGACTCACACACACACTCTCACACTCTCAAACTCACACTCTCAGACTCACACTCACACTCTCTCACTCTCACACTTTCAGACTCACACTCTCGGACTCACACACACACACTCACTCTCAAACTCTCAGACTCACACACACTCACTCTCACACTCTCAGACTCACCCTCACACACACTCACTCTCACACTTTCAGACTCACACTCTCAGACTCACACACACACACTCTCAGACTTACACACACATACACTCACCCTCACACTCTCAGACACACACACACTCACTCTCACACTTTTAGACTCACACACACATACACTCACTCTCACACTTTCAGACTCACACACACACACTCTCAGACTCACAAACACTCAAACTCTCAGACATACACACTCACTCTCACACTTTCAGACTCACACACACAATCACTCTCACACTCTCAGACTCACACACACATACGCCCACTCTCACACTCTCAGACTCACACACACACCCTCACACTCTCAGACTCACACACACACTCTTAGACTCACACACTCACCCTCACACTCTCAGACTCTCAAACACTCACTCTCAGACTCACACACTCACTCTCACACTCTCAGACTCACACACACAGTCACACTCTCAGACACACACACACACACACACTCACTCTCACACTCTCAGACTCACACACACACTCACTCTCACACTTTTAGACTCACACACACTCACTCTCAGACTCACACACTCACTCTCACACTCTCAGACTCACACACACAGTCACACTCTCAGACACACACACACACACTCACTCTCACACTTTTAGACTCACACACACTCACTCTCAGACTCACACACACTCACTCTCACACTCTCAGATTCACACACACTCACACACTCTCAGACTCACACACACATACACTCACTCTCACACTCTCAGACTCGCACACACACTCACACTTTCAGTCTCACATACACATTCACTCACTTTCACACTCTCAGACTCACACACACACTCTCACACTCTCAGAATCACACACACATACACCCACTCTCACACTCTCAGACTCACACACACACTCACACTCTCAGACTCAAACACACACTCTCACACTCTCAGACTCACACACACATACACTCACTCTCACACTCTCAGACTCACACACTTTCAGACTCACACACACATACACTCACTCTCACACTCTCAGACTCAAACACACACTGTCATACTCTCAGACTCACACACACACTATTAGACTCACACACTCACCCTCACACTCTCAGACTCTCACACACTCACTCTCAGACTCACACACTCACGCTCACACTCTCAGACTCACACACACAGTCACACTCTCAGACACACACACACACTCACTCTCACACTCTCAGACTCACACACACACTCACGCTCGCACTTTTAGACTCACACACACATACACTCACTCTCACACTCTCAGACTCACACACTTTCAGACTCACACACACATACACTCACTCTCACACTCTCAGACTCACATACACAGTCACACTCTCAGACACACACACACACACACTCACTCTCACACTCTCAGACTCACACACACTCACACTCTCAGATTCACACACACATACACTCACTCTCACACTCTCAGACTCACACACACACTCACTCTCACACTTTTAGACTCACACAAACAGTCACACTCTCAGACACACACACACACTCACTCTCAGACTAACACACACACTCACTCTCACACTTTTAGACTCACACACACATACACTCGCTCTCACACTCTCAGACTCACACACACAGTCACACTCTCAGACACACACACACACTCACTCTCACACTCTCAGACACACACACTCACTCTCAGACTCACACACACACACTCACACTTTTAGACTCACACACATACACTCACCCTCACACTCTCAGACTCACACTCTCAGACTCACACTCACACTCTCAGACACACACACACTCTCACACTCTCAGGCTCGCACACACACACTCTTAGACTCACACACACACTCACCCTCACACTCTCAGACTCACACTCTCAGACTCACACTCACACTCTCAGACACACACTCACGCTCACACTCTCAGACTCACACACACTCACTCTCACACTTTCAGACTCACACGCACATACACTCACTCTCACACTCTCAGACTCACACACACACTCACTCTCACACTTTTAGACTCACACACACATACACTCACTCTCACACTCTCAGACTCATGTACTTTCAGACTCACACACACATACACTCACTCTCACACTCTCAGACTCACACACACAGTCACACTCTCAGACACACACACACACTCACTCTCACACTCTCAGACACACACACTCACTCTCAGACTCACACACACACACTCACACTTTTAGACTCACACACATACACTCACCCTCACACTCTCAGACTCACACTCTCAGACTCACACTCACACTCTCAGACACACACACACTCTCACACTCTCAGGCTCGCACACACACACTCTTAGACTCACACACACACTCACCCTCACACTCTCAGACTCACACTCTCAGACTCACACTCACACTCTCAGACACACACTCACGCTCACACTCTCAGACTCACACACACTCACTCTCACACTTTCAGACTCACGCACACATACACTCACTCTCACACTCTCAGACTCACACACACATACACTCACTCTCACACTCTCAGACTCACACACTTTCAGACTCACACACACACTCACTCTCACACTTTTAGACTCACACACACATACACTCACTCTCACACTCTCAGACTCACACACTTTCAGACTCACACACACATACACTCACTCTCACACTCTCAGACTCACATACACAGTCACACTCTCAGACACACACACACACACACACACTCACTCTCACATTCTCAGACTCACACACACTCACACTCTCAGACTCACACACACATACACTCACTCTCACACTCTCAGACTCGCACACACACTCACTCTCACACTTTTAGACTCACACACACAGTCACACTCTCAGACACACACACACACTCACTCTCAGACTCACACACACACTCACTCTCACACTTTTAGACTCACACACACATACACTCACTCTCACACTCTCAGACTCACACACACTCACACTCTCAGACGCACACACACATACACTCACTCTCACACTCTCAGACTCACACACACACTCACTCTCACACTTTCAGACTCACACACACATATACTCACTCTCACACTCTCAGACTCACACACACACTCACATACTCTCAGACTCACACACATACACTAACTCTCACACTCTCAGACTCACACACACTCACACTTTCAGACTCACATACACTCACTTTCACACTCTCAGACTCACACACACACTCTCACACTCTCAGACTCATACACACTCACACTCTCAGACTCACACACACACTCACTCTCACACTTTTAGACTCACACACACATACACTCACTCTCACACTCTCAGACTCACACACACACTCACACACTCTCAGACTCACACACACATACACTCACTCTCACACTCTCAGACTCACACACACTCACACTTTCAGACTCACATACACTCACTTTCACACTCTCAGACTCACACACACACTCTCACACTCTCAGACTCATACACACTCACACTCTCAGACTCACACACACACTCACTCTCACACTTTTAGACTCACACACACATACACTCACTCTCACACTCTCAGACTCACACACACACTCACACACTCTCAGACTCACACACACATACACTCACTCTCACACTCTCAGACTCGCACACACACTCACACTTTCAGACTCACATACACATTCACTCACTTTCACACTCTCAGACTCACACACACACTCTCACACTCTCAGACTCACACACACATACACCCACTCTCACACTCTCAGACTCACACACACACTCACACTTTCAGACTCACATACACATACACTCACTTTCACACTCTCAGACTCACACACACAAACACTCTCACACTTTCAGACTCACACACACATACACTCATCTTACACTCTCAGACTCACTCACTTTCAGACTCACACACACATATACTCACTCTCAAACTCTCAGACTCCCACACACAGTCACACTCTCAAACACACACACACACTCACTCCCACACTCTCAGACTCACACACACACTCACACACTCTCAGACTCACACACATACATACACTCACTCTCACACTCTCAGACTCACACACACACTCACACTCTCAGACACACACACACTCACTTTCACCATCTCATAGTCACACACACACCCACTCTCACACTCTCAGACTCACACACACACATACACTCACTCTCACACTCTCAGACTCACACACACACTCACACTTTCAGACTCACATACACATACACTCACTTTCACACTCTCAGACTCACACACACACTCACACTTTCAGACTCACATACACATACACTCACACTCTCAGACTCACACTCGAATACACTCACTCTCACACTCTCAGACTCACACACACTCACCCTCACACACACTCACTCTCACACTTTCAGACTCACACTCTCAGACTCACACACACACACTCTCACACTCTCATACTTACACACACATACACTCACTCTCACACTCTCAGACTCACACACACACTCACTCTCACACTTTTAGACTCACACACACATACACTCACTCTCACACTTTCAGACTCACACACACACACTCTCAGACTCACACACACCAAACTCTCAGACACACATACTCACTCTCACACTTTCAGACTCACACACACAATCACTCTCACACTCTCAGACTCACAAACACATACACTCACTCTCACACTCTCAGACTCACAAACTCACCCTCACACTCTCAGACTCTCACACACTCACTCTCACATTCTCAGACTCACACACACAGTCACACTCTCAGACACACACACACTCACTCTCACACTCTCAGACTCACACACACACTCACTTTCACACTTTTAGACTCACACACACATACACTCACTCTCACACTCTCAGACTCACACACTTTCAGACTCACACACACATACACTCACTCTCACACTCTCAGACTCACATACACAGTCACACTCTAAGACACACACACACACACACTCACTCTCACATTCTCAGACTCACACACACTCACACTCTCAGACTCACACACATACACTCACTCTCACACTCTCAGACTCGCACACACACTCACTCTCACACTTTTAGACTCACACACACAGTCACACTCTCAGACACACACACACTCACTCTCAGACTCACACACACACTCACTCTCACACTTTTAGACTCACACACACATACACTCACTCTCACACTCTCAGACTCACACACACTCACACTCTCAGACTCACACACACATACACACACTCTCACACTCTCAAACTCACACACACACTCACTCTCACACTTTCAGACTCACACACACATACACTCACTCTCACACTCTCAGACTCACACACACACTCACATACTCTCAGACTCACACACATACACTCACTCTCACACTCTCAGACTCACACACACACTCACACACTCTCAGACTCACACACGCATACACTCACTCTCACACTCTCAGACTCACACACACTCACACTTTCAGACTCACATACACTCACTTTCACACTCTCAGACTCACACACACACACACTTTCAGACTCACATACACATACACTCACACTCTCAGACTCACACTCACATACACTCACTCTCACACTCTCAGACTCACACACACTCACCCTCACACACACTCACTCTCACACTTTCAGACTCACACTCTCAGACTCACACACACACACTCTCACACTCTCATACTTACACACACATACACTCACTCTCACACTCTCAGACTCACACACACACTCACTCTCACACTTTTAGACTCACACACACATACACTCACTCTCACACTTTCAGACTCACACACACACTCTCAGACTCACACACACTCAAACTCTCAGACACACATACTCACTCTCACACTTTCAGACTCACACACACAATCACTCTCACACTCTCGGACTCACAAACACATACACTCACTCTCACACTCTCAGACTCACAAACTCACCCTCACACTCTCAGACTCTCACACACTCACTCTCACATTCTCAGACTCACACACACAGTCACACTCTCAGACTCACACACATACACTCACTCTCACACTCTCAGACTCACACACACACTCACACACTCTCAGACTCACACACGCATACACTCACTCTCACACTCTCAGACTCACACACACTCACACTTTCAGACTCACATACACTCACTTTCACACTCTCAGACTCACACACACACACACACTCTCACACTCTCAGACTCACACACACTCACACTCTCAGACTCACACACACACTCACTCTCACACTTTTAGACTCACACACACATACACTCACTCTCACACTCTCAGACTCACACACACACTCACACACTCTCAGACTCACACACACATACACTCACTCTCACACTCTCAGACTCGCACACACACTCACACTTTCAGACTCACATACACATTCACTCACTTTCACACTCTCAGACTCACACACACACTCACACTTTCAGACTCACACACACATACACTCATCTCACACTCTCAGACTCACGCACTTTCAGACTCACACACACATATACTCACTCTCAAACTCTCAGACTCCCACACACAGTCACACTCTCAAACACACACACACACTCACTCCCACACTCTCAGACTCACACACACACTCACACACTCTCAGACTCACACACACACATACACTCACTCTCACACTCTCAGACTCACACACACACTCACACTCTCAGACACACACACACTCACTCTCACCATCTCATAGTCACACACTCACTCTCACACTCTCAGACTCACACACACACATACACTCACTCTCACACTCTCAGACTCACACACACACTCACACTTTCAGACTCACATACACATACACTCACTTTCACACTCTCAGACTCACACACACACTCACACTCTCAGACTCACACAGACATACACCCACTCTCACACTCTCAGACTCACACACACACTTTTAGACTCACACACATACACTCACCCTCACACTCTCAGACTCACACACACACACTCTCACACTCTCAGGCTCGCACACACACACTCTCAGACTCTCACACACACTCACCTTCACACTCTCAGACTCACACTCTCAGACTCACACTCACACTCTCAGACTCACACACACATACACTCACGCTCACACTCTCAGACTCACACACACACACACTCACTCTCACACTTTTAGACTCACTCACACACACATACACTCACTCTCACACTCTCAGACTCAAACACACATACACTCACTCTCACACTCTCAGACTCTCACACACACACTCACTCACACTTTCAGACCCACATACACTCACTTTCAAACTCTCAGACTCACACACACACACACTCTCACACTCTCAAACTCACGCACACATACACCCACTCTCACACTCTCAGACTCACACACACACTCACACGTTTAGACTCACACACATACACTCACCCTCACACTCTCAGACAAACACTCTCAGACTCACACTCACACTCTCAGACACACACACACTCTCACACTCTCAGACTCGCACACACACACTCTTAGACTCACACACACACTCACCTTCACACTCTCAGACTCACACTCTCAGACTCACACTCACACTCTAAGACACACACTCACGCTCACACTCTCAGACTCACACACACTCACTCTCACACTCTCAGACTCACACACACATACACTCACTCTCACACTCTCAGACTCACCCACACACTCACTCTAACACTTTTAGACTCACACACACATACACTCACTCTCACACTTTCAGACTCACACACACACACTCTCAGACTCACACACACTCACCCTCACACGCACTCACTCCCACACTTTCAGACTCACACTCTCAGACTCACACACACACACTCTCACACTCTCAGACTTACACACACATACACTCACTCTCACACTCTCAGACTCACACACACACACACTCAGACTCACACACACATACACTCACTCTCACACTCTCAGACTCACACACTTTCAGACTCACACACACATACACTCACTCACACACTCTCAGACTCACACACACATACACTCACTCTCACACTCTCAGACTCACACACTTTCAGACCCACACACACATACACTCACTCTCACACTCTCAGACTCACACACACTCACTCTCAGACTCACACACTCACTCTCACACTCTCAGACTCACACTCACAGTCACACTCTCAGACACACACACACACTCACACACTCTCAGACTCACACGCACTCACACTCTCAGACTCACACACACATACACTCACTCTCACACTCTCAGACTCACACACACACTCACTCTCACACTTTTAGACTCACACACACTTACACTCACTCTCACACTCTCAGACTCACACACACACTCACACACTCTCAGACTCACACACACATACACTCACTCTCACACTCTCAGACTCACACACACACTCACACTTTCAGACTCACATACACATACACTCACTTTCACAATCTCAGACACACACACACTCACACTTTTAGTCTCACACACATACACTCACCCTCACACTCACAGACTCACACTCTCAGACTCACACTCAAACTCTCAGACACACACACACTCTCACACTCTCAGGCTCGCACACACACACTCTTAGACTCACACACACACTCACCCTCACACTCTCAGACTCACACTCTCAGACTCACACTCACACTCTCAGACTCACACTCACACTCTCAGACTCACACACACTCACTCTCACACTCTCAGATTCACACACACATACACTCACTCTCACACTCTCAGACTCACACACACACTCACTCTCACACTTTTAGACTCACACACACATACACTCACTCTCACACTTTAAGACTCACACACACAATCTCAGACTCACACACACTCACCCTCACACACACTCACTCTCACACTTTCAGACTCACACTCTCAGACTCACACACACATACACTCACTCTCACACTCTCAGACTCACACACACACACTCTCAGACTCACACACACATACACTCACTCTTACACTCTCAGACTCACACACTTTCAGACTCACACACACATTCACTCACTCTCACACTCTCAGAATCACACACACAGTCACACTCTCAGACACACACACACTCACTCTCACACTCTCAGACTCACACACACACTCACTCTCACACTTTTAGACTCACACACACATACACTCACTCTCACACTCTCAGACTCACATACTTTCAGACTCACACACACATACACTCACTCTCACACTCTCAGACTCACACACACAGTCACACTCTCAGACACACACACACTCACTTTCACACTCTCAGACTCACACACACTCACACTCTCAGACTCACACACACATACACTCACTCTCACACTCTCAGACTCACACACACACTCACTCTCACACTTTTAGACTCACACACACATACACTCACTCTCACACTCTCAGACTCACACACACACTCACATACTCTCAGACTCACACACACATACACTCACTCTCACACTCTCAGACTCACACACACACTCACACACTCTCAGACTCACACACACATACACTCACTCTCACACTCTCAGACTCACACACACACTCTCACACTCTCAGACTCACACACACTCACACTCTCAGACTCACACACACACTCACTCTCACACTTTTAGACTCACACACACATACACTCACTCTCACACTCTCAGACTCACACACACACTCACACACTCTCAGACTCACACACACATACACTCACTCTCACACTCTCAGACTCGCACACACACTCACACTTTCAGACTCACATACACATACACTCACTTTCACACTCTCAGACTCACACACACACACACTCTCACACTCTCAGACTCACACACTCTCAGACTCACACACACACACACTCTCATACTCTCAGACTCACACACACATACACCCACTCTCACACTCTCAGACTCACACACAAACTCACACTTTCAGATTCACATACACATACACTCACTTTCACACTCTCAGACTCACACACACAAACACTCTCACACTTTCAGACTCACACACACATATACTCACTCTCACACTCTCAGACTCCCACACACAGTCACACTCTCAGACACACACACACACTCACTCTCACACTCTCAGACTCACACACACACACACTCACTCTCACTCTTTTAGACTCACACACACAGTCACACTCTCAGACACACACACACACTCACTCTCAGACTCACACACACACACTCTCACACTCTCAGACTTACACACACATACACTCACTCTCACACTCTCAGACTCACACACACACACACTCAGACTCACATACACTCACTCTCACACTCTCAGACTCACACACTTTCATACTCACACACACATACACTCACTCTCACACTCTCAGACTCACTCACACAGTCACACTCTCAGAAACACACACACTCACTCTCACACTCTCAGACTCACACACACACTCACACACTCTCAGACTCACACACACATACACTCACTCTCACACTCTCAGACTCACACACTTTCAGACCCACACACACATACACTCACTCTCAGACTCACACACACTCACTCTCACACTTTCAGACTCGCACACACATACACTCACCCTCACACTTTCAGACTCACACACACACACACTCAGACTCACACACACGCAAGCTCTCAGACACACATACACACTCAATCTCACACTTTCAGACTCACACACACAATCACTCTCAAACTCACACACACATACACTCACTCTCACACTCTCAGACACACACACTTTCAGACTCACACACACATACACTCACTCACACACTCTCAGACTCACACACACATACACTCACTCTCACACTCTCAGACTCACACACTTTCAGACCCACACACACATACACTCACTCTCACACTCTCAGACTCACACACACTCACTCTCAGACTCACACACTCACTCTCACACTCTCAGACTCACACTCACAGTCACACTCTCAGACACACACACACACTCACACACTCTCAGACTCACACGCACTCACACTCTCAGACTCACACACACATACACTCACTCTCACACTCTCAGACTCACACACACACTCACTCTCACACTTTTAGACTCACACACACTTACACTCACTCTCACACTCTCAGACTCACACACACACTCACACACTCTCAGACTCACACACACATACACTCACTCTCACACTCTCAGACTCACACACACACTCACACTTTCAGACTCACATACACATACACTCACTTTCACAATCTCAGACACACACACACTCACACTTTTAGTCTCACACACATACACTCACCCTCACACTCTCAGACTCACACTCTCAGACTCACACTCAAACTCTCAGACACACACACACTCTCACACTCTCAGGCTCGCACACACACACTCTTAGACTCACACACACACTCACCCTCACACTCTCAGACTCACACTCTCAGACTCACACTCACACTCTCAGACTCACACTCACACTCTCAGACTCACACACACTCACTCTCACACTCTCAGATTCACACACACATACACTCACTCTCACACTCTCAGACTCACACACACACTCACTCTCACACTTTTAGACTCACACACACATACACTCACTCTCACACTTTAAGACTCACACACACAATCTCAGACTCACACACACTCACCCTCACACACACTCACTCTCACACTTTCAGACTCACACTCTCAGACTCACACACACATACACTCACTCTCACACTCTCAGACTCACACACACACACTCTCAGACTCACACACACATACACTCACTCTTACACTCTCAGACTCACACACTTTCAGACTCACACACACATTCACTCACTCTCACACTCTCAGAATCACACACACAGTCACACTCTCAGACACACACACACACACACACTCACTCTCACACTCTCAGACTCACACACACACTCACTCTCACACTTTTAGACTCACACACACATACACTCACTCTCACACTCTCAGACTCACATACTTTCAGACTCACACACACATACACTCACTCTCACACTCTCAGACTCACACACACAGTCACACTCTCAGACACACACACACTCACTTTCACACTCTCAGACTCACACACACTCACACTCTCAGACTCACACACACATACACTCACTCTCACACTCTCAGACTCACACACACACTCACTCTCACACTTTTAGACTCACACACACATACACTCACTCTCACACTCTCAGACTCACACACACACTCACATACTCTCAGACTCACACACACATACACTCACTCTCACACTCTCAGACTCACACACACACTCACACACTCTCAGACTCACACACACATACACTCACTCTCACACTCTCAGACTCACACACACACTCTCACACTCTCAGACTCACACACACTCACACTCTCAGACTCACACACACACTCACTCTCACACTTTTAGACTCACACACACATACACTCACTCTCACACTCTCAGACTCACACACACACTCACACACTCTCAGACTCACACACACATACACTCACTCTCACTCTCTCAGACTCGCACACACACTCACACTTTCAGACTCACATACACATACACTCACTTTCACACTCTCAGACTCACACACACACACACTCTCATACTCTCAGACTCACACACACATACACCCACTCTCACACTCTCAGACTCACACACAAACTCACACTTTCAGATTCACATACACATACACTCACTTTCACACTCTCAGACTCACACACACAAACACTCTCACACTTTCAGACTCACACACACATATACTCACTCTCACACTCTCAGACTCCCACACACAGTCACACTCTCAGACACACACACACACTCACTGTCACACTCTCAGACTCACACACACACACACTCACTCTCACTCTTTTAGACTCACACACACAGTCACACTCTCAGACACACACACACACTCACCCTCAGACTCACACACACACACTCTCACACTCTCAGACTTACACACACATACACTCACTATCACACTCTCAGACTCACACACACACACACTCAGACTCACACACACATACACTCACTCTCACACTCTCAGACTCACACACTTTCATACTCACACACACATACACTCACTCTCACACTCTCAGACTCACACACACAGTCACACTCTCAGAAACACACACACTCACTCTCACACTCTCAGACTCACACACACACTCACACACTCTCAGACTCACACACACATACACTCACTCTCACACTCTCAGACTCACACACTTTCAGACCCACACACACATACACTCACTCTCAGACTCACACACACTCACTCTCACACTTTCAGACTCGCACACACATACACTCACCCTCACACTTTCAGACTCACACACACACACACTCAGACTCACACACACGCAAGCTCTCAGACACACATACACACTCAATCTCACACTTTCAGACTCACACACACAATCACTCTCAGACTCACACACACATACACTCACTCTCACACTCTCAGACACACACACTTTCAGACTCACACACACATACACTCACTCACACACTCTCAGACTCACACACACATACACTCACTCTCACACTCTCAGACTCACACACTTTCAGACCCACACACACATACACTCACTCTCACACTCTCAGACTCACACACACTCACTCTCAGACTCACACACTCACTCTCACACTCTCAGACTCACACTCACAGTCACACTCTCAGACACACACACACACTCACACACTCTCAGACTCACACGCACTCACACTCTCAGACTCACACACACATACACTCACTCTCACACTCTCAGACTCACACACACACTCACTCTCACACTTTTAGACTCACACACACATACACTCACTCTCACACTCTCAGACTCACACACACACTCACACACTCTCAGACTCACACACACATACACTCACTCTCACACTCTCAGACTCACACACACACTCACACTTTCAGACTCGCATACACATACACTCACTTTCACAATCTCAGACACACACACACTCACACTTTTAGGCTCACACACATACACTCACCCTCACACTCTCAGACTCACACTCTCAGACTCACACTCAAACTCTCAGACACACACACACTCTCACACTCTCAGGCTCGCACACACACACTCTTAGACTCACACACACACTCACCCTCACACTCTCAGACTCACACTCTCAGACTCACACTCACACTCTCAGACTCACACTCACACTCTCAGACTCACACACACTCACTCTCACACTCTCAGATTCACACACACATACACTCACTCTCACACTCTCAGACTCACACACACACTCACTCTCACACTTTTAGACTCACACACACATACACTCACTCTCACACTTTAAGACTCACACACACAATCTCAGACTCACACACACTCACCCTCACACACACTCACTCTCACACTTTCAGACTCACACTCTCAGACTCACACACACTCTCACACTCTCAGACTTACACACACATACACTCACTCTCACACTCTCAGACTCACACACACACACTCTCAGACTCACACACACATACACTCACTCTTACACTCTCAGACTCACACACTTTCAGACTCACACACACATTCACTCACTCTCACACTCTCAGAATCACACACACAGTCACACTCTCAGACACACACACACACACACTCACTCTCACACTCTCAGACTCACACACACACTCACACACTCTCAGACTCAAACACACATACACTCACTCTCACACTCTCAGACTCGCACACACACTCACACTTTCAGACTCACATACACATACACTCACTTTCACACTCTCAGACTCACACACACACACACTCTCATACTCTCAGACTCACACACACATACACCCACTCTCACACTCTCAGACTCACACACAAACTCACACTTTCAGATTCACATACACATACACTCACTTTCACACTCTCAGACTCACACACACAAACACTCTCACACTTTCAGACTCACACACACATATACTCACCCTCACACTCTCAGACTCCCACACACAGTCACACTCTCAGACACACACACACACTCACTCTCACACTCTCAGACTCACACACACACACACTCACTCTCACTCTTTTAGACTCACACACACAGTCACACTCTCAGACACACACACACACTCACTCTCAGACTCACACACACACACTCTCACACTCTCAGACTTACACACACATACACTCACTCTCACACTCTCAGACACACACACACACACACTCAGACTCACACACACATACACTCACTCTCACACTCTCAGACTCACACACTTTCATACTCACACACACATACACTCACTCTCACACTCTCAGACTCACACACACAGTCACACTCTCAGAAACACACACACTCACTCTCACACTCTCAGACTCACACACACACTCACACACTCTCAGACTCACACACACACACTCTCAGACTCACACACACATACACTCACTCTCACACTTTCAGACTCACACTCTCAGACTCACACACACTCTCACACTCTCAGACTTACACACACATACACTCACTCTCACACTCTCAGACTCACACACACACACTCTCAGACTCACACACACATACACTCACTCTTACACTCTCAGACTCACACACTTTCAGACTCACACACACATTCACTCACTCTCACACTCTCAGAATCACACACACAGTCACACTCTCAGACACACACACACACACACACACTCACTCTCACACTCTCAGACTCACACACACACTCACACACTCTCAGACTCAAACACACATACACTCACTCTCACACTCTCAGACTCGCACACACACTCACACTTTCAGACTCACATACACATACACTCACTTTCACACTCTCAGACTCACACACACACACACTCTCATACTCTCAGACTCACACACACATACACCCACTCTCACACTCTCAGACTCACACACAAACTCACACTTTCAGATTCACATACACATACACTCACTTTCACACTCTCAGACTCACACACACAAACACTCTCACACTTTCAGACTCACACACACATATACTCACCCTCACACTCTCAGACTCCCACACACAGTCACACTCTCAGACACACACACACACTCACTCTCACACTCTCAGACTCACACACACACACACTCACTCTCACTCTTTTAGACTCACACACACAGTCACACTCTCAGACACACACACACACTCACTCTCAGACTCACACACACACACTCTCACACTCTCAGACTTACACACACATACACTCACTCTCACACTCTCAGACTCACACACACACACACTCAGACTCACACACACATACACTCACTCTCACACTCTCAGACTCACACACTTTCATACTCACACACACATACACTCACTCTCACACTCTCAGACTCACACACACAGTCACACTCTCAGAAACACACACACTCACTCTCACACTCTCAGACTCACACACACACTCACACACTCTCAGACTCACACACACATACACTCACTCTCACACTCTCAGACTCACACACTTTCAGACCCACACACACATACACTCACTCTCACACTCTCAGACTCACACACACTCACTCTCACACTTTCAGACTCGCACACACATACACTCACCCTCACACTTTCAGACTCACACACACACACACTCAGACTCACACACACGCAAGCTCTCAGACACACATACACACTCAATCTCACACTTTCAGACTCACACACACAATCACTCTCAGACTCACACACACATACACTCACTCTCACACTATCAGACACACACACACTTTTAGACTCACACACTCATCCTCACATTCTCAGACTCTCACACACACACTCACTCTCAGACTCACACACTCACTCTCACACTCTCAGACTCACACTCACAGTCACACTCTCAGACACACACACACTCACACACTCTCAGACTCACACACACACTCACACTCTCAGACTTACACACACATACACTCACTCTCACACTCTCAGACTCACACACACACTCACACACTCTCAGACTCACACACACATACACTCACTCTCACACTCTCAGACTCACACACACACTCACACTTTCAGACTCACATACACATACACTCACTTTCACAATCTCAGACACACACACACTCACACTTTTAGTCTCACACACATACACTCACCCTCACACTCTCAGACTCACACTCTCAGACTCACACTCAAACTCTCAGACACACACACACTCTCACACTCTCAGGCTCGCACACACACACTCTTAGACTCACACACACACTCACCCTCACACTCTCAGACTCACACTCTCAGACTCACACTCACACTCTCAGACTCACACTCACACTCTCAGACTCACACACACTCACTCTCACACTCTCAGATTCACACACACATACACTCACTCTCACACTCTCAGACTCACACACACACTCACTCTCACACTTTTAGACTCACACACACATACACTCACTCTCACACTTTAAGACTCACACACACAATCTCAGACTCACACACACTCACCCTCACACACACTCACTCTCACACTTTCAGACTCACACTCTCAGACTCACACACACTCTCACACTCTCAGACTTACACACACATACACTCACTCTCACACTCTCAGACTCACACACACACACTCTCAGACTCACACACACATACACTCACTCTTACACTCTCAGACTCACACACTTTCAGACTCACACACACATTCACTCACTCTCACACTCTCAGAATCACACACACAGTCACACTCTCAGACACACACACACACACACTCACTCTCACACTCTCAGACTCACACACACACTCACTCTCACACTTTTAGACTCACACACACATACACTCACTCTCACACTCTCAGACTCACCTACTTTCAGACTCACACACACATACACTCACTCTCACACTCTCAGACTCACACACACAGTCACACTCTCAGACACACACACACTCACTTTCACACTCTCAGACTCACACACACTCACACTCTCAGACTCACACACACACTCACTCTCACATTTTTAGACTCACACACACATACACTCACTCTCACACTCTCAGACTCACACACACACTCACATACTCTCAGACTCACACACACATACACTCACTCTCACACTCTCAGACTCACACACACACTCACACACTCTCAGACTCACACACACATACACTCACTCTCACACTCTCAGACTCACACACACACACTCACACTTTCAGACTCACATACACTCACTTTCACACTCTCAGACTCACACACACACTCTCACACTCTCAGACTCACACACACTCACACTCTCAGACTCACACACACACTCACTCTCACACTTTTAGACTCACACACACATACACTCACTCTCACACTCTCAGACTCACACACACACTCACACACTCTCAGACTCACACACACATACACTCACTCTCACACTCTCAGACTCGCACACACACTCACACTTTCAGACTCACATACACATTCACTCACTTTCACACTCTCAGACTCACACACACACACACTCTCATACTCTCAGACTCACACACACATACACCCACTCTCACACTTTCAGACTCACACACAAACTCACACTTTCAGATTCACATACACATACACTCACTTTCACACTCTCAGACTCACACACACAAACACTCTCACACTTTCAGACTCACACACACATATACTCACCCTCACACTCTCAGACTCACACACACAGTCACACTCTCAGACACACACACACACTCACTCTCAGACTCACACACACACACTCTCACACTCTCAGACTTACACACACATACACTCACTCTCACACTCTCAGACTCACACACACACACACTCAGACTCACACACACATACACTCACTCTCACACTCTCAGACTCACACACTTTCATACTCACACACACATACACTCACTCTCACACTCTCAGACTCACACACACAGTCACACTCTCAGAAACACACACACTCACTCTCACACTCTCAGACTCACACACACACTCACACACTCTCAGACTCACACACACATACACTCACTCTCACACTCTCAGACTCACACACTTTCAGACCCACACACACATACACTCACTCTCACACTCTCAGACTCACACACACTCACTCTCACACTTTCAGACTCGCACACACATACACTCACCCTCACACTTTCAGACTCACACACACACACACTCAGACTCACACACACGCAAGCTCTCAGACACACATACACACTCAATCTCACACTTTCAGACTCACACACACAATCACTCTCAGACTCACACACACATACACTCACTCTCACACTATCAGACACACACACACTTTTAGACTCACACACTCATCCTCACATTCTCAGACTCTCACACACACACTCACTCTCAGACTCACACACTCACTCTCACACTCTCAGACTCACACTCACAGTCACACTCTCAGACACACACACACTCACACACTCTCAGACTCACACACACACTCACACTCTCAGACTTACACACACATACACTCACTCTCACACTCTCAGACTCACACACACTCACTCTCACACTTTCAGACTCGCACACACATGCACTCACCCTCACACTTTCAGACTCACACACACACACTCTCAGACTCACACACACGCAAGCTCTCAGACACACATACACACTCACTCTCACACTTTCAGACTCACACACACAATCACTCTCAGACTCACACACACATACACTCACTCTCACACTCTCAGACTCACACACACACTCTCACACTCTCAGACACACACGCACTTTTAGACTCACACACTCATCCTCACATTCTCAGACTCTCACACACACACTCACTCTCAGACTCACACACTCACTCTCACACTCTCAGACTCACACTCACAGTCACACTCTCAGACACACACACACTCACACACTCTCAGACTCACACGCACTCACACTCTCAGACTCACACACACATACACTCACTCTCACACTCTCAGACTCACACACACACTCACTCTCACACTTTTAGACTCACACACACATACACTCACTCTCACACTCTCAGACTCACACACACACTCACACACTCTCAGACTCACACACACATACACTCACTCTCACACTCTCAGACTCACACACACACTCACACTTTCAGACTCACATACACATACACTCACTTTCACAATCTCAGACTCACACACACACTCACACTTTTAGTCTCACACACATACACTCACCCTCACACTCTCAGACTCACACTCTCAGACTCACACTCACACTCTCAGACACACACTCACGCTCACACTCTCAGACTCACACACACTCACTCTCACACTCTCAGATTCACACACACATACACTCACTCTCACACTCTCAGACTCACACACACACTCACTCTCACACTTTTAGACTCACACACACATACACTCACTCTCACACTCTCAGACTCACACACACAGTCACACTCTCAGAAACACACACACTCACTCTCACACTCTCAGACTCACACACACACTCACACACTCTCAGACTCACACACACATACACTCACTCTCACACTCTCAGACTCACACACTTTCAGACCCACACACACATACACTCACTCTCACACTCTCAGACTCACACACACTCACTCTCACACTTTCAGACTCGCACACACATACACTCACCCTCACACTTTCAGACTCACACACACACACACTCAGACTCACACACACGCAAGCTCTCAGACACACATACACACTCAATCTCACACTTTCAGACTCACACACACAATCACTCTCAGACTCACACACACATACACTCACTCTCACACTATCAGACACACACACACTTTTAGACTCACACACTCATCCTCACATTCTCAGACTCTCACACACACACTCACTCTCAGACTCACACACTCACTCTCACACTCTCAGACTCACACTCACAGTCACACTCTCAGACACACACACACTCACACACTCTCAGACTCACACACACACTCACACTCTCAGACTTACACACACATACACTCACTCTCACACTCTCAGACTCACACACACTCACTCTCACACTTTCAGACTCGCACACACATGCACTCACCCTCACACTTTCAGACTCACACACACACACTCTCAGACTCACACACACGCAAGCTCTCAGACACACATACACACTCACTCTCACACTTTCAGACTCACACACACAATCACTCTCAGACTCACACACACATACACTCACTCTCACACTCTCAGACTCACACACACACTCTCACACTCTCAGACACACACGCACTTTTAGACTCACACACTCATCCTCACATTCTCAGACTCTCACACACACACTCACTCTCAGACTCACACACTCACTCTCACACTCTCAGACTCACACTCACAGTCACACTCTCAGACACACACACACTCACACACTCTCAGACTCACACGCACTCACACTCTCAGACTCACACACACATACACTCACTCTCACACTCTCAGACTCACACACACACTCACTCTCACACTTTTAGACTCACACACACATACACTCACTCTCACACTCTCAGACTCACACACACACTCACACACTCTCAGACTCACACACACATACACTCACTCTCACACTCTCAGACTCACACACACACTCACACTTTCAGACTCACATACACATACACTCACTTTCACAATCTCAGACTCACACACACACTCACACTTTTAGTCTCACACACATACACTCACCCTCACACTCTCAGACTCACACTCTCAGACTCACACTCACACTCTCAGACACACACTCACGCTCACACTCTCAGACTCACACACACTCACTCTCACACTCTCAGATTCACACACACATACACTCACTCTCACACTCTCAGACTCACACACACACTCACTCTCACACTTTTAGACTCACACACACATACACTCACTCTCACACTTTAAAACTCACACACACACAATCTCAGACTCACACACACTCACCCTCACACACACTCACTCTCACACTTTCAGACTCACACTCTCAGACTCACACACACTCTCACACTCTCAGACTTACACACACATACACTCACTCTCACACTCTCAGACTCACACACACACACTCTCAGACTCACACCCACATACACTCACTCTCACACTCTCAGACTCACACACTTTCAGACTCACACACACATACACTCACTCTCACACTCTCAGAATCACACACACAGTCACACTCTCAGACACACACACACACACTCACTCTCACACTCTCAGACTCACACACACACTCACTCTCACACTTTTAGACTCACACACACATACACTCACTCTCACACTCTCAGACTCACACACACACACTCTCAGACTCACACACACATACACTCACTCTCAGACTCACACACTTTCAGACTCACACACACATACACTCACTCTCAGAATCACACACACAGTCACACTCTCAGACACACACACACTCACTTTCACACTCTCAGACTCACACACACTCACACTCTCAGACTCACACACACATACACTCACTCTCACACTCTCAGACTCACACACACACTCACTCTCACACTTTTAGACTCACACACACATACACTCACTCTCACACTCTCAGACTCACACACACACTCACATACTCTCAGACTCACACACACATACATACACTCACTCTCAGACTCACACACACACTCACACACTCTCAGACTCACACACACATACACTCACTCTCACACTCTCAGACTCACACACACACACTCACACTTTCAGACTCACATACACTCACTTTCACACTCTCAGACTCACACACACACACTCTCACACTCTCAGACTCACACACACTCACACTCTCAGACTCACACACACACTCACTCTCACACTTTTAGACTCACACACACATACACTCACTCTCACACTCTCAGACTCACACACACACTCACACAATCTCAGACTCACACACACATACACTCACTCTCACACTCTCAGACTCGCACACACACTCACACTTTCAGACTCACATACACATACACTCACTTTCACACTCTCAGACTCACACACACACACACATACTCTCAGACTCACACACACATACACTCACTCTCACACTCTCAGACTCACACACACACTCACACACTCTCAGACTCTCACACACACACTCACACTTTCAGACTCACATACACTCACTTTCACACTCTCAGACTCACACACACACACACTCTCACACTCTCAGACTCACACACACTCACACTCTCAGACTCACACACACACTCACTCTCACACTTTTAGACTCACACACACATACACTCACCCTCACACTCTCAGACTCACACACACACTCACACAATCTCAGACTCACACACACATACACTCATTCTCACACTCTCAGACTCGCACACACACTCACACTTTCAGACTCACATACACATACACTCACTTTCACACTCTCAGACTCACACACACACACACTCTCATACTCTCAGACTCACACACACATACACCCACTCTCACACTCTCAGACTCACACACACACTCACACTTTCAGATTCACATACACATACACTCACTTTCACACTCTCAGACTCACACACACAAACACTCTCACACTTTCAGCCTCACACACACATACACTCATCTCACACTCTCAGACTCACACACTTTCAGACTCACACACACATATACTCACTCTCACACTCTCAGACTCCCACACACAGTCACACTCTCAGACACACACACACACTCACTCTCAGACTCACACACACACTCACTCTCACACTTTTAGACTCACACACACATACACTCACTCTCACACTCTCAGACTCACATACTTTCAGACTCACATACACATACACTCACTCTCACACTCTCAGAATCACACACACAGTCACACTCTCAGACACACACACACACACACACTCACTCTCACACTCTCAGACTCACACACACACTAACTCTCACACTTTTAGACTCACACACACATACACTCACTCTCAGACTCACACACTTTCAGACTCACACACACATACACTCACTCTCACACTCTCAGACTCACACACACAATCACACTCTCAAACACTCACTCTCACACTCTCAGACTCACACACACACTCACTCTCACACTTTTAGACTCACACACACAATCACACTCTCAAACACACACACTCACTCTCAGACTCACACACACACTCACTCTCACACTTTTAGACTCACACACACATACACTCACTCTCACACTCTCAGACTCACATACTTTCAGACTCACACACACATACACTCACTCTCACACTCTCAGACTCACACACACACTCACACACTCTCAGACTCACACACACGTACACTCACTCTCACACTCTCAGACTCACACACACACTCACACACTCTCAGACTCACACACACATACACTCACTCTCACACTCTCAGACTCGCACACACACTCACACTTTCAGACTCACATACACATACACTCACTTTCACACTCTCAGACTCACACACACACACACTCTCACACTCTCAGACTCACACACACATACACCCACTCTCACACTCTCAGACTCACACACACACTCACACACTTTCAGACTCACATACACATACACTCACTTTCACACTCTCAGACTCACACACACAAACACTCTCACACTTTCAGACTCACACACACATACACTCATCTCACACTCTCAGACTCACACACTTTCAGACTCACACACACATATACTCACTCTCACACTCTCAGACTCCCACACACAGTCACACTCTCAGACACACACACACACTCACTCTCACACTCTCAGACTCACACACACACTCACACACTCTCAGACTCACATACACATACACTCACTCTCACACTCTCAGACTCACACACACACTCACTCTCACACTTTTAGACTCACACACACAATCACACTCTCAAACACACACACTCACTCTCAGACTCACACACACACTCACTCTCACACTTTTAGACTCACACACACATACACTCACTCTCACACTCTCAGACTCACATACTTTCAGACTCACACACACATACACTCACTCTCACACTCTCAGACTCACACACACACTCACACACTCTCAGACTCACACACACGTACACTCACTCTCACACTCTCAGACTCACACACACACTCACACACTCTCAGACTCACACACACATACACTCACTCTCACACTCTCAGACTCGCACACACACTCACACTTTCAGACTCACATACACATACACTCACTTTCACACTCTCAGACTCACACACACACACACTCTCACACTCTCAGACTCACACACACATACACCCACTCTCACACTCTCAGACTCACACACACACTCACACACTTTCAGACTCACATACACATACACTCACTTTCACACTCTCAGACTCACACACACAAACACTCTCACACTTTCAGACTCACACACACATACACTCATCTCACACTCTCAGACTCACACACTTTCAGACTCACACACACATATACTCACTCTCACACTCTCAGACTCCCACACACAGTCACACTCTCAGACACACACACACACTCACTCTCACACTCTCAGACTCACACACACACTCACACACTCTCAGACTCACATACACATACACTCACTCTCACACTCTCAGACTCACACACACACTCTCAGACATACACACACTCACTCTCACCATCTCATAGTCACACACACACTCACTCTCACACTCTCAGACTCACACACACACATACACTCACACTCACACTATCAGACTCACACACACACTCACACTTTCAGACTCACATACACATACACTCGCTTTCACACTTTCAGACTCACACACACACTCACACTTTCAGACTCACACACACATACACCCACTCTCACACTCTCAGACCCACACACACACTTTTAGACTCACTCACATACACTCACCCTCACACTCTCAGACTCACACACACACACTCTCACACTCTCAGACGCACACTCTCAGACTCACACTCACACTCTCAGACTCACACACACATACACTCACTCTCACACTCTCAGACTCACACACACACTCACTCTCACACTTTTAGACTCACTCACACACACATACACTCACTCTCACACTCTCAGACTCCAACACACATACACTCACTCTCACACTCTCAGACTCACACACACACTCAATCACACTTTCAGACCCACATACACTCACTTTCACACTCTCAGACTCACACACACACACACTCTCACACTCTCAAACTCACACACACATACACCCACTCTCACACTCTCAGACTCACACACACACTCACACGTTTAGACTCACACACATACACTCACCCTCACACTCTCAGACTCACACTCTCAGACTCACACTCTCAGACACACACACACTCTCACACTCTCAGGCTCGCACACACACACTCTTAGACTCACACACACACTCACCCTCACACTCTCAGACTCACACTCTCAGACTCACACTCTAAGACACACACTCACGCTCACACTCTCAGACTCACACACACTCACTCTCACACTCTCAGACTCACACACACATACACTCACTCTCACACTCTCAGACTCACACACACACTCACTCTCACACTGTTAGACTGACACACACATACACTCACTCTCACACTTTCAGACTCACACACACACACTCTCAGACTCACACACACTCACCCTCACACACACTCACTCTCACACTTTCAGACTCACACTCTCAGACTCACACACACACACTCTCACACTCTCAGACTTACACACACATACACTCACTCTCACACTCTCAGACTCACACACACACACTCTCAGACTCACACACACATACACTCACACTCTCAGACTCACACACTTTCAGACTCACACACACATACACTCACTCTCACACTCTCAGACTCACACACACAGTCACACTCTCAGAAACACACACACTCACTCTCACACTCTCAGACTCACACACACATACACTCACTCTCACACTCTCAGACTCACACACTTTCAGACCCACACACACATACACTCACTCTCACACTCTCAGACTCACACACACAGTCACACTCTCAGACTCACACACACACTCACACTCTCAGACTTACACACACATACACTCACTCTCACACTCTCAGACTCACACACACTCACTCTCACACTTTCAGACTCGCAAACACATACACTCACCCTCATACTTTCAGACTCACACACACACACTCTCAGACTCACACACACGCAAGCTCTCAGACACACATACACACTCACTCTCACACTTTCAGACTCACACACACAATCACTCTCAGACTCACACACACATACACTCACTTTCACACTCTCAGACTCACACACACACTCTCACACTCTCAGACACACACACACATTTTTAGACTCACACACTCACTCTCACACTCTCAGACTCACACACACACTCACATACTCTCAGACTCACACACACATACACTCACTCTCACACTCTCAGACTCACACACACACTCACACACTCTCAGACTCACACACACGTACACTCACTCTCACACTCTCAGACTCACACACACACACTCACACTTTCAGACTCACATACACTCACTTTCACACTCTCAGACTCACACACACACTCACTCTCACACTTTTAGACTCACACACACTTACACTCACTCTCACACTTTCATACTCACACACACACACTCTCAGACTCACACACACTCACCCTCACACACACTCACTCTCACACTTTCAGACTCACACTCTCAGACTCACACACACACACTCTCACACTCTCAGACTTACACACACATACACTCACTCTCACACTCTCAGACTCACACACACACACTCTCAGACTCACACACACATACACTCACTCTCACACTCTCAGACTCACACACTTTCAGACTCACTCACACATACACTCACTCTCACACTCTCAGACTCCCACACACAGTCACACTCTCAGACACACACACACACTCACTCTCACACTCTCAGACTCACACACACACTCACACACTCTCAGACTCACATACACATACACTCACTCTCACACTCTCAGACTCACACACACACTCACACTCTCAGACATACACACACTCACTCTCACCATCTCATAGTCACACACACACTCACTCTCACACTCTCAGACTCACACACACACATACACTCACACTCACACTATCAGACTCACACACACACTCACACTTTCAGACTCACATACACATACACTCGCTTTCACACTTTCAGACTCACACACACACTCACACTTTCAGACTCACACACACATACACCCACTCTCACACTCTCAGACCCACACACACACTTTTAGACTCACTCACATATTCTCACCCTCACACTCTCAGACTCACACACACACACTCTCACACTCTCAGACGCACACTCTCAGACTCACACTCACACTCTCAGACTCACACACACATACACTCACTCTCACACTCTCAGACTCACACACACACTCACTCTCACACTTTTAGACTCACTCACACACACATACACTCACTCTCACACTCTCAGACTCCAACACACATACACTCACTCTCACACTCTCAGACTCACACACACACTCAATCACACTTTCAGACCCACATACACTCACTTTCACACTCTCAGACTCACACACACACACACTCTCACACTCTCAAACTCACACACACATACACCCACTCTCACACTCTCAGACTCACACACACACTCACACGTTTAGACTCACACACATACACTCACCCTCACACTCTCAGACTCACACTCTCAGACTCACACTCTCAGACACACACACACTCTCACACTCTCAGGCTCGCACACACACACTCTTAGACTCACACACACACTCACCCTCACACTCTCAGACTCACACTCTCAGACTCACACTCTAAGACACACACTCACGCTCACACTCTCAGACTCACACACACTCACTCTCACACTCTCAGACTCACACACACATACACTCACTCTCACACTCTCAGACTCACACACACACTCACTCTCACACTTTTAGACTGACACACACATACACTCACTCTCACACTTTCAGACTCACACACACACACTCTCAGACTCACACACACTCACCCTCACACACACTCACTCTCACACTTTCAGACTCACACTCTCAGACTCACACACACACACTCTCACACTCTCAGACTTACACACACATACACTCACTCTCACACTCTCAGACTCACACACACACACACACACACTCTCAGACTCACACACACATACACTCACACTCTCAGACTCACACACTTTCAGACTCACACACACATACACTCACTCTCACACTCTCAGACTCACACACACAGTCACACTCTCAGAAACACACACACTCACTCTCACACTCTCAGACTCACACACACATACACTCACTCTCACACTCTCAGACTCACACACTTTCAGACCCACACACACATACACTCACTCTCACACTCTCAGACTCACACACACAGTCACACTCTCAGACTCACACACACACTCACACTCTCAGACTTACACACACATACACTCACTCTCACACTCTCAGACTCACACACACTCACTCTCACACTTTCAGACTCGCAAACACATACACTCACCCTCATACTTTCAGACTCACACACACACACTCTCAGACTCACACACACGCAAGCTCTCAGACACACATACACACTCACTCTCACACTTTCAGACTCACACACACAATCACTCTCAGACTCACACACACATACACTCACTCTCACACTCTCAGACTCACACACACACTCTCACACTCTCAGACACACACACACATTTTTAGACTCACACACTCACTCTCACACTCTCAGACTCACACACACACTCACATACTCTCAGACTCACACACACATACACTCACTCTCACACTCTCAGACTCACACACACACTCACACACTCTCAGACTCACACACACGTACACTCACTCTCACACTCTCAGACTCACACACACACACTCACACTTTCAGACTCACATACACTCACTTTCACACTCTCAGACTCACACACACACTCACTCTCACACTTTTAGACTCACACACACTTACACTCACTCTCACACTTTCATACTCACACACACACACTCTCAGACTCACACACACTCACCCTCACACACACTCACTCTCACACTTTCAGACTCACACTCTCAGACTCACACACACACACTCTCACACTCTCAGACTTACACACACATACACTCACTCTCACACTCTCAGACTCACACACACACACTCTCAGACTCACACACACATACACTCACTCTCACACTCTCAGACTCACACACTTTCAGACTCACTCACACATACACTCACTCTCACACTCTCAGACTCACACACACAGTCACACTCTCAGAAACACACACACTCACTCTCACACTCTCAGACTCACACACACATACACTCACTCTCACACTCTCAGACTCACACACTTTCAGACCCACACACACATACACTCACTCTCACACTCGCAGACTCACACACACAGTCACACTCTCAGACTCACACACACACTCACACTCTCAGACTTACACACACATACACTCACTCTCACACTCTCAGACTCACACACACACTCACACACTCTCAGACTCACACACACGTACACTCACTCTCACACTCTCAGACTCACACACACACTCACACACTCTCAGACTCACACACACATACACTCACTCTCACACTCTCAGACTCGCACACACACTCACACTTTCAGACTCACATACACATACACATACACTCACTTTCACACTCTCAGACTCACACACACACACACTCTCACACTCTCAGACTCACACACACATACACCCACTCTCACACTCTCAGACTCACACACACACTCACACTTTCAGATTCACATACACATACACTCACTTTCACACTCTCAGACTCACACACACAAACACTCTCACACTTTCAGACTCACACACACATACACTCATCTCACACTCTCAGACTCACACACTTTCAGACTCACACACACATATACTCACTCTCACACTCTCAGACTCCCACACACAGTCACACTCTCAGACACACACACACACTCACTCTCACACTCTCAGACTCACACACACACTCACACACTCTCAGACTCACACACACATACACTCACTCTCACACTCTCAGACTCACACACACACTCACACTCTCAGACACACACACACTCACTCTCACCATCTCATAGTCACACACACACTCACTCTCACACTCTCAGACTCACACACACACATACACTCACACTCACACTATCAGACTCACACACACACTCACACTTTCAGACTCACATACACATACACTCGCTTTCACACTTTCAGACTCACACACACACTCACACTTTCAGACTCACACACACATACACCCACTCTCACACTCTCAGACCCACACACACACTTTTAGACTCACTCACATACACTCACCCTCACACTCTCAGACTCACACACACACACTCTCACACTCTCAGGCTCGCACACACACACTCTCAGACTCTCACACACACTCACCCTCACACTCTCAGACGCACACTCTCAGACTCACACTCACACTCTCAGACTCACACACACATACACTCACTCTCACACTCTCAGACTCACACACACACTCACTCTCACACTTTTAGACTCACTCACACACACATACACTCACTCTCACACTCTCAGACTCCAACACACATACACTCACTCTCACACTCTCAGACTCACACACACACTCAATCACACTTTCAGACCCACATACACTCACTTTCACACTCTCAGACTCACACACACACACACTCTCACACTCTCAAACTCACACACACATACACCCACTCTCACACTCTCAGACTCACACACACACTCACACGTTTAGACTCACACACATACACTCACCCTCACACTCTCAGACTCACACTCTCAGACTCACACTCTCAGACACACACACACTCTCACACTCTCAGGCTCGCACACACACACTCTTATACTCACACACACACTCACCCTCACACTCTCAGACTCACACTCTCAGACTCACACTCTAAGACACACACTCACGCTCACACTCTCAGACTCACACACACTCACTCTCACACTCTCAGACTCACACACACATACACTCACTCTCACACTCTCAGACTCACACACACACTCACTCTCACACTTTTAGACTCACACACACATACACTCACTCTCACACTTTCAGACTCACACACACACACTCTCAGACTCACACACACTCACCCTCACACACACTCACTCTCACACTTTCAGACTCACACTCTCAGACTCACACACACACACTCACACTCTCAGACTTACACACACATACACTCACTCTCACACTCTCAGACTCACACACACACACTCTCAGACTCACACACACATACACTCACACTCTCAGACTCACACACTTTCAGACTCACACACACATACACTCACTCTCACACTCTCAGACTCACACACACAGTCACACTCTCAGAAACACACACACTCACTCTCACACTCTCAGACTCACACACACATACACTCACTCTCACACTCTCAGACTCACACACTTTCAGACCCACACACACATACACTCACTCTCACACTCTCAGACTCACACACACAGTCACACTCTCAGACTCACACACACACTCACACTCTCAGACTTACACACACATACACTCACTCTCACACTCTCAGACTCACACACACTCACTCTCACACTTTCAGACTCGCAAACACATACACTCACCCTCATACTTTCAGACTCACACACACACACTCTCAGACTCACACACACGCAAGCTCTCAGACACACATACACACTCACTCTCACACTTTCAGACTCACACACACAATCACTCTCAGACTCACACACACATACACTCACTCTCACACTCTCAGACTCACACACACACTCTCACACTCTCAGACACACACACACACTTTTAGACTCACACACTCACTCTCACACTCTCAGACTCACACACACACTCACATACTCTCAGACTCACACACACATACACTCACTCTCACACTCTCAGACTCACACACACACTCACACACTCTCAGACTCACACACACGTACACTCACTCTCACACTCTCAGACTCACACACACACACTCACACTTTCAGGCTCACATACACTCACTTTCACACTCTCAGACTCACACACACACTCACTCTCACACTTTTAGACTCACACACACTTACACTCACTCTCACACTTTCATACTCACACACACACACTCTCAGACTCACACACACTCACCCTCACACACACTCACTCTCACACTTTCAGACTCACACTCTCAGACTCACACACACACACTCTCACACTCTCAGACTTACACACACATACACTCACTCTCACACTCTCAGACTCACACACACACACTCTCAGACTCACACACACATACACTCACTCTCACACTCTCAGACTCACACACTTTCAGACTCACACACACATACACTCACTCTCACACTCTCAGACTCACACACACAGTCACACTCTCAGAAACACACACACTCACTCTCACACTCTCAGACTCACACACACATACACTCACTCTCACACTCTCAGACTCACACACTTTCAGACCCACACACACATACACTCACTCTCACACTCGCAGACTCACACACACAGTCACACTCTCAGACTCACACACACACTCACACTCTCAGACTTACACACACATACACTCACTCTCACACTCTCAGACTCACACACACTCACTCTCACACTTTCAGACTCGCAAACACATACACTCACCCTCATACTTTCAGACTCACACACACACACTCTCAGACTCACACACACGCAAGCTCTCAGACACACATACACACTCACTCTCACACTTTCAGACTCACACACACAATCACTCTCAGACTCACACACACATACACTCACTCTCACACTCTCAGACTCACACACACACTCTCACACTCTCAGACACACACACACTTTTAGACTCACACACTCATCCTCACATTCTCAGACTCACACACACTCACACTCTCAGACTCACACACACATACACTCACTCTCACACTCTCAGACTCACACACACACTCACTCTCACACTTTTAGACTCACACACACATACACTCACTCTCACACTCTCAGACTCACACACACACTCACATACTCTCAGACTCACACACACATACACTCACTCTCACACTCTCAGACTCACACACACACACTCACACTTTCAGACTCACATACACTCACTTTCACACTCTCAGACTCACACACACACACACTCTCACACTCTCAGACTCACACACACTCACACTCTCAGACTCACACACACACTCACTCTCACACTTTTAGACTCACACACACATACACTCACTCTCACACTCTCAGACTCACACACACACTCACACACTCTCAGACTCACACACACATACACTCACTCTCACACTCTCAGACTCACACACACACTCACACTTTCAGACTCACATACACATACACTCACTTTCACACTCTCAGACTCACACACACACACACTCTCACACTCTCAGACTCACACACACATACACCCACTCTCACACTCTCAGACTCACACACACACTCACACTTTCAGATTCACATACACATACACTCACTTTCACACTCTCAGACTCACACACGCAAACACTCTCACACTTTCAGACTCACACACACATACACTCATCTCACACTCTCAGACTCACACACTTTCAGACTCACACACACATATACTCACTCTCACACTCTCAGACTCCCACACACACACACACTCTCAGACTCACACACACTCACCCTCACACACACTCACTCTCACACTTTCAGACTCACACTCTCAGACTCACACATACACTCACTCTCACACTCTCAGACTCACACACACACTCTCACACTCTCAGACACACACACACTTTTAGACTCACACACTCATCCTCACATTCTCAGACTCACACACACTCACACTCTCAGACTCACACACACATACACTCACTCTCACACTCTCAGACTCACACACACACTCACTCTCACACTTTTAGACTCACACACACATACACTCACTCTCACACTCTCAGACTCACACACACACTCACATACTCTCAGACTCACACACACATACACTCACTCTCACACTCTCAGACTCACACACACACACTCTCAGACTCACACACACTCACCCTCACACACACTCACTCTCACACTTTCAGACTCACACTCTCAGACTCACACACACACACTCTCACACTCTCAGACTTACAAACACATACACTCACTCTCACACTCTCAGACTCACACACACACACTCTCAGACTCACACACACATACACTCACTCTCACACTCTCAGACTCACACACTTTCAGACTCACACACACATACACTCACTCTCACACTCTCAGACTCACACACACAGTCACACTCTCAGAAACACACACACTCACTCTCACACTCTCAGACTCACACACACATACACTCACTCTCACACTCTCAGACTCACACACTTTCAGACCCACACACACATACACTCACTCTCACACTCTCAGACTCACACACACAGTCACACTCTCAGACTCACACACACACTCTCAGACTTACACACACATACACTCACTCTCACACTCTCAGACTCACACACACTCACTCTCACACTTTCAGACTCGCAAACACATACACTCACCCTCATACTTTCAGACTCACACACACACACTCTCAGACTCACACACACACACTCTCACACTCTCAGACTTACACACACATACACTCACTCTCACACTCTCAGACTCACACACACACACTCTCAGACTCACACACACATACACTCACTCTCACACTCTCAGACTCACACACTTTCAGACTCACACACACATACACTCACTCTCACACTCTCAGACTCACACACACAGTCACACTCTCAGAAACACACACACTCACTCTCACACTCTCAGACTCACACACACATACACTCACTCTCACACTCTCAGACTCACACACTTTCAGACCCACACACACATACACTCACTCTCACACTCTCAGACTCACACACACAGTCACACTCTCAGACTCACACACACACTCTCAGACTTACACACACATACACTCATTCTCACACTCTCAGACTCACACACACTCACTCTCACACTTTCAGACTCGCAAACACATACACTCACCCTCATACTTTCAGACTCACACACACACACTCTCAGACTCACACACACACACTCTCACACTCTCAGACTTACACACACATACACTCACTCTCACACTCTCAGACTCACACACACACACTCTCAGACTCACACACACATACACTCACTCTCACACTCTCAGACTCACACACTTTCAGACTCACACACACATACACTCACTCTCACACTCTCAGACTCACACACACAGTCACACTCTCAGAAACACACACACTCACTCTCACACTCTCAGACTCACACACACATACACTCACTCTCACACTCTCAGACTCACACACTTTCAGACCCACACACACATACACTCACTCTCACACTCTCAGACTCACACACACAGTCACACTCTCAGACTCACACACACACTCTCAGACTTACACACACATACACTCACTCTCACACTCTCAGACTCACACACACTCACTCTCACACTTTCAGACTCGCAAACACATACACTCACCCTCATACTTTCAGACTCACACACACACACTCTCAGACTCACACACACGCAAGCTCTCAGACACACATACACACTCACTCTCACACTTTCAGACTCACACACAATCACTCTCAGACTCACACACACATACACTCACTCTCACACTCTCAGACTCACACACACACTCTCACACTCTCAGACACACACACACTTTTAGACTCACACACTCATCCTCACATTCTCAGACTCACACACACTCACACTCTCAGACTCACACACACATGCACTCACTCTCACACTCTCAGACTCACACACACACTCACTCTCACACTTTTAGACTCACACACACATACACTCACTCTCACACTCTCAGACTCACACACACACTCACATACTCTCAGACTCACACACACATACACTCACTCTCACACTCTCAGACTCACACACACACTCACACACTCTCAGACTCACACACACGTACACTCACTCTCACACTCTCAGACTCACACACACACACTCACACTTTCAGGCTCACATACACTCACTTTCACACTCTCAGACTCACACACACACTCACTCTCACACTTTTAGACTCACACACACTTACACTCACTCTCACACTTTCATACTCACACACACACACTCTCAGACTCACACACACTCACCCTCACACACACTCACTCTCACACTTTCAGACTCACACTCTCAGACTCACACACACACACTCTCACACTCTCAGACTTACACACACATACACTCACTCTCACACTCTCAGACTCACACACACACACTCTCAGACTCACACACACATACACTCACTCTCACACTCTCAGACTCACACACTTTCAGACTCACACACACATACACTCACTCTCACACTCTCAGACTCACACACACAGTCACACTCTCAGAAACACACACACTCACTCTCACACTCTCAGACTCACACACACATACACTCACTCTCACACTCTCAGACTCACACACTTTCAGACCCACACACACATACACTCACTCTCACACTCGCAGACTCACACACACAGTCACACTCTCAGACTCACACACACACTCACACTCTCAGACTTACACACACATACACTCACACTCACACTCTCAGACTCACACACACTCACTCTCACACTTTCAGACTCGCAAACACATACACTCACCCTCATACTTTCAGACTCACACACACACACTCTCAGACTCACACACACGCAAGCTCTCAGACACACATACACACTCACTCTCACACTTTCAGACTCACACACACAATCACTCTCAGACTCACACACACATACACTCACTCTCACACTCTCAGACTCACACACACACTCTCACACTCTCAGACACACACACACTTTTAGACTCACACACTCATCCTCACATTCTCAGACTCACACACACTCACACTCTCAGACTCACACACACATACACTCACTCTCACACTCTCAGACTCACACACACACTCACTCTCACACTTTTAGACTCACACACACATACACTCACTCTCACACTCTCAGACTCACACACACACTCACATACTCTCAGACTCACACACACATACACTCACTCTCACACTCTCAGACTCACACACACACACTCACACTTTCAGACTCACATACACTCACTTTCACACTCTCAGACTCACACACACACACACTCTCACACTCTCAGACTCACACACACTCACACTCTCAGACTCACACACACACTCACTCTCACACTTTTAGACTCACACACACATACACTCACTCTCACACTCTCAGACTCACACACACACTCACACACTCTCAGACTCACACACACATACACTCACTCTCACACTCTCAGACTCGCACACACACTCACACTTTCAGACTCACATACACATACACTCACTTTCACACTCTCAGACTCACACACACACACACTCTCACACTCTCAGACTCACACACACATACACCCACTCTCACACTCTCAGACTCACACACACACTCACACTTTCAGATTCACATACACATACACTCACTTTCACACTCTCAGACTCACACACGCAAACACTCTCACACTTTCAGACTCACACACACATACACTCATCTCACACTCTCAGACTCACACACTTTCAGACTCACACACACATATACTCACTCTCACACTCTCAGACTCCCACACACACACACACTCTCAGACTCACACACACTCACCCTCACACACACTCACTCTCACACTTTCAGACTCACACTCTCAGACTCACACATACACTCACTCTCACACTCTCAGACTCACACACACACTCTCACACTCTCACACACACACACTTTTAGACTCACACACTCATCCTCACATTCTCAGACTCACACACACTCACACTCTCAGACTCACACACACATACACTCACTCTCACACTCTCAGACTCACACACACACTCACTCTCACACTTTTAGACTCACACACACATACACTCACTCTCACACTCTCAGACTCACACACACACTCACATACTCTCAGACTCACACACACATACACTCACTCTCACACTCTCAGACTCACACACACACACTCTCAGACTCACACACACTCACCCTCACACACACTCACTCTCACACTTTCAGACTCACACTCTCAGACTCACACACACACACTCTCACACTCTCAGACTTACACACACATACACTCACTCTCACACTCTCAGACTCACACACACACACTCTCAGACTCACACACACATACACTCACTCTCACACTCTCAGACTCACACACTTTCAGACTCACACACACACATACACTCACTCTCACACTCTCAGACTCACACACACAGTCACACTCTCAGAAACACACACACTCACTCTCACACTCTCAGACTCACACACACATACACTCACTCTCACACTCTCAGACTCACACACTTTCAGACCCACACACACATACACTCACTCTCACACTCTCAGACTCACACACACAGTCACACTCTCAGACTCACACACACACTCTCAGACTTACACACACATACACTCACTCTCACACTCTCAGACTCACACACACTCACTCTCACACTTTCAGACTCGCAAACACATACACTCACCCTCATACTTTCAGACTCACACACACACACTCTCAGACTCACACACACACAATCTCACACTCTCAGACTTACACACACATACACTCACTCTCACACTCTCAGACTCACACACACACACTCTCAGACTCACACACACATACACTCACTCTCACACTCTCAGACTCACACACTTTCAGACTCACACACACATACACTCACTCTCACACTCTCAGACTCACACACACAGTCACACTCTCAGAAACACACACACTCACTCTCACACTCTCAGACTCACACACACATACACTCACTCTCACACTCTCAGACTCACACACTTTCAGACCCACACACACATACACTCACTCTCACACTCTCAGACTCACACACACAGTCACACTCTCAGACTCACACACACACTCTCAGACTTACACACACATACACTCATTCTCACACTCTCAGACTCACACACACTCACTCTCACACTTTCAGACTCGCAAACACATACACTCACCCTCATACTTTCAGACTCACACACACACACTCTCAGACTCACACACACACACTCTCACACTCTCAGACTTACACACACATACACTCACTCTCACACTCTCAGACTCACACACACACACTCTCAGACTCACACACACATACACTCACTCTCACACTCTCAGACTCACACACTTTCAGACTCACACACACATACACTCACTCTCACACTCTCAGACTCACACACACAGTCACACTCTCAGAAACACACACACTCACTCTCACACTCTCAGACTCACACACACATACACTCACTCTCACACTCTCAGACTCACACACTTTCAGACCCACACACACATACACTCACTCTCACACTCTCAGACTCACACACACAGTCACACTCTCAGACTCACACACACACTCTCAGACTTACACACACATACACTCACTCTCACACTCTCAGACTCACACACACTCACTCTCACACTTTCAGACTCGCAAACACATACACTCACCCTCATACTTTCAGACTCACACACACACACTCTCAGACTCACACACACGCAAGCTCTCAGACACACATACACACTCACTCTCACACTTTCAGACTCACACACACAATCACTCTCAGACTCACACACACATACACTCACTCTCACACTCTCAGACTCACACACACACTCTCACACTCTCAGACACACACACACTTTTAGACTCACACACTCATCCTCACATTCTCAGACTCACACACACTCACACTCTCAGACTCACACACACATGCACTCACTCTCACACTCTCAGACTCACACACACACTCACTCTCACACTTTTAGACTCACACACACATACACTCACTCTCACACTCTCAGACTCACACACACACTCACATACTCTCAGACTCACACACACATACACTCACTCTCACACTCTCAGACTCACACACACACTCACACACTCTCAGACTCACACACACGTACACTCACTCTCACACTCTCAGACTCACACACACACACTCACACTTTCAGACTCACATACACTCACTTTCATACTCTCAGACTCACACACACACTCACTCTCACACTTTTAGACTCACACACACATACACTCACTCTCACACTTTCATACTCACACACACACACTCTCAGACTCACACACACTCACCCTCACACACACTCACTCTCACACTTTCAGACTCACACTCTCAGACTCACACACACACACACTCTCACACTCTCAGACTTACTCACACATACACTCACTCTCACACTCTCAGACTCACACACACACACTCTCAGACTCACACACACATACACTCACTCTCACACTCTCAGACTCACACACTTTCAGACTCACACACACATACATTCACTCTCACACTCTCAGACTCACACACACAGTCACACTCTCAGAAACACACACACTCACTCTCACACTCTCAGACTCACACACTCATACACTCACTCTCACACTCTCAGACTCACACACTTTCAGACCCACACACACATACACTCACTCTCACACTCTCAGACTCACACACACACAGTCACACTCTCAGACTCACACACACACTCACACTCTCAGACTTACACACACATACACTCACTCTCACACTCTCAGACTCACACACACTCACTCTCACACTTTCAGACTCGCAAACTTATACACTCACCCTCATACTTTCAGACTCACACACACACACTCTCAGACTCACACACACGCAAGCTCTCAGACACACATACACACTCACTCTCACACTTTCAGACTCACACACACAATCACTCTCAGACTCACACACACATACACTCACTCTCACACTCTCAGACTCACACACACACTCACACACTCTCAGACTCACACACACATACACTCACTCTCACACTCTCAGACTCACACACTTTCAGACTCACACACACATACACTCACTCTCACACTCTCAAACTCACACACACAGTCACACTCTCAGACTCACACACACATACACTCACTCTCACACTCTCAGACTCACACACTTTCAGACTCACACACACATACACTCACTCTCACACTCTCAAACTCACACACACAGTCACACTCTCAGACTCACACACACACTCACACTTTCAGATTCACATACACATACACTCACTTTCACACTCTCAGACTCACACACGCAAACACTCTCACACTTTCAGACTCACACACACATACACTCATCTCACACTCTCAGACTCACACACTTTCAGACTCACACACACATATACTCACTCTCACACTCTCAGACTCCCACACACAGTCACACTCTCAGACACACACACACACTCACTCTCACACTCTCAGACTCACACACACACTCACACACTCTCAGACTCACACACACATACACTCACACTCACACTCTCAGACTCACACACACACTCAATCACACTTTCAGACCCACATACACTCACTTTCACACTCTCAGACTCACACACACACACATTCTCACACTCTCAAACTCACACACACATACACCCACCCTCACACTCTCAGACTCACACACACACTCACACGTTTAGACTCACACACATACACTCACCCTCACACTCTCAGACTCACACTCTCAGACTCACACTCTCAGACACACACACACTCTCACACTCTCAGACTCACACACACTCACTCTCACACTCTCAGACTCACACACACATACACTCACTCTCACACTCTCAGACTCACACACACACTCACTCTCACACTTTTAGACTCACACACATACACTCACTCTCACACTTTCAGACTCACACACACACACTCTCAGACTCACACACACTCACCCTCACACACACTCACTCTCACACTTTCAGACTCACACTCTCAGACTCACACACACACACTCTCACACTCTCAGACTCACACACTTTCAGACTCACACACACATACACTCACTCTCACACTCTCAGACTCACACACACAGTCACACTCTCAGAAACACACACACTCACTCTCACACTCTCAGACTCACACACACATACACTCACTCTCAGACTCACACACTTTCAGACCCACACACACATACACTCACTCTCACAATCTCAGACTCACACACACAGTCACACTCTCAGACTCACACACACACTCTCAGACTTACACACACATACACTCACCCTCATACTTTCAGACTCACACACACACACACTCTCAGACTCACACACACGCAAGCTCTCAGACACACATACACACTCACTCTCACACTTTCAGACTCACACACACAATCACTTTCAGACTCACACACACATATACTCACTCTCACACTCTCAGACTCACACACACACTCTCACACTCTCAAACACACACACACTTTTAGACTCACACACTCATCCTCACATTCTCAGACTCACACACACTCACACTCTCAGACTCACACACACATGCACTCACTCTCACACTCTCAGACTCACACACACACTCACTCTCACACTTTTAGACTCACACACACATACACTCACTCTCACACTCTCAGACTCACACACACTCACTCTCACACTTTCAGACTCGCAAACACATACACTCACCCTCATACTTTCAGACTCACACACACACACTCTCAGACTCACACACACGCAAGCTCTCAGACACACATACACACTCACTCTCACACTTTCAGACTCACACACACAATCACTCTCAGACTCACACACACATACACTCACTCTCACACTCTCAGACTCACACACACACTCACACACTCTCAGACTCACACACACATACACTCACTCTCACACTCTCAGACTCACACACTTTCAGACTCACACACACATACACTCACTCTCACACTCTCAAACTCACACACACAGTCACACTCTCAGACTCACACACACACTCACACTTTCAGATTCACATACACATACACTCACTTTCACACTCTCAGACTCACACACGCAAACACTCTCACACTTTCAGACTCACACACACATACACTCATCTCACACTCTCAGACTCACACACTTTCAGACTCACACACACATATACTCACTCTCACACTCTCAGACTCCCACACACAGTCACACTCTCAGACACACACACACACTCACTCACACACTCTCAGACTCACACACACATACACTCACACTCACACTCTCAGACTCACACACACACTCAATCACACTTTCAGACCCACATACACCCACTCTCACACTCTCAGACTCACACACACACTCACACGTTTAGACTCACACACATACACTCACCCTCACACTCTCAGACTCACACTCTCAGACTCACACTCTCAGACACACACACACTCTCACACTCTCAGGCTCGCACACACACACTCTTAGACTCACACACACACTCACCCTCACACTCTCAGACTCACACTCTCAGACTCACACTCTAAGACACACACTCACGCTCACACTCTCAGACTCACACACACTCACTCTCACACTCTCAGACTCACACACACATACACTCACTCTCACACTCTCAGACTCACACACACACTCACTCTCACACTTTTAGACTCACACACACATACACTCACTCTCACACTTTCAGACTCACACACACACACTCTCAGACTCACACACACTCACCCTCACACACACTCACTCTCACACTTTCAGACTCACACTCTCAGACTCACACACACACACTCTCACACTCTCACACTCTCAGACTTACACACACATACACTCACTCTCACACTCTCAGACTCACACACACACACTCTCAGACTCACACACACATACACTCACTCTCACACTCTCAGACTCACACACTTTCAGACTCACACACACACAAACACTCACTCTCACACTCTCAGACTCACACACACAGTCACACTCTCAGAAACACACACACTCACTCTCACACTCTCAGACTCACACACACATACACTCACTCTCACACTCTCAGACTCACACACTTTCAGACCCACACACACATACACTCACTCTCACACTCTCAGACTCACACACACAGTCACACTCTCAGACTCACACACACACTCTCAGACTTACACACACATACACTCACTCTCACACTCTCAGACTCACACACACTCACTCTCACACTTTCAGACTCGCAAACACATACACTCACCCTCATACTTTCAGACTCACACACACACACTCTCAGACTCACACACACGCAAGCTCTCAGACACACATACACACTCACTCTCACACTTTCAGACTCACACACACAATCACTCTCAGACTCACACACACATACACTCACTCTCACACTCTCAGACTCACACACACACTCTCACACTCACACACACTTTTAGACTCACACACTCATCCTCACATTCTCAGACTCACACACACTCACACTCTCAGACTCACACACACATGCACTCACTCTCACACTCTCAGACTCACACACACACTCACTCTCACACTTTTAGACTCACACACACATACACTCACTCTCACACTCTCAGACTTACACACACACTCACATACTCTCAGACTCACACACACATACACTCACTCTCACACTCTCAGACTCACACACACACTCACACACTCTCAGACTCACACACACGTACACTCACTCTCACACTCTCAGACTCACACACACACACTCACACTTTCAGACTCACATACACTCACTTTCACACTCTCAGACTCACACACACACTCACTCTCACACTTTTAGACTCACACACACATACACTCACTCTCACACTTTCATACTCACACACACACACTCTCAGACTCACACACACTCACCCTCACACACACTCACTCTCACACTTTCAGACTCACACTCTCAGACTCACACACACACACTCTCACACTCTCAGACTTACACACACATACACTCACTCTCACACTCTCAGACTCACACACACACACTCTCAGACTCACACACACATACACTCACTCTCACACTCTCAGACTCACACACTTTCAGACTCACACACACATACACTCACTCTCACACTCTCAGACTCACACACACAGTCACACTCTCAGAAACACACACACTCACTCTCACACTCTCAGACTCACACACACATACACTCACTCTCACACTCTCAGACTCACACACTTTCAGACCCACACACACATACACTCACTCTCACACTCTCAGACTCACACACACAGTCACACTCTCAGACTCACACACACACTCTCAGACTTACACACACATACACTCACTCTCACACTCTCAGACTCACACACACTCCCTCTCACACTTTCAGACTCGCAAACACATACACTCACCCTCATACTTTCAGACTCACACACACACACTCTCAGACTCACACACACACACTCTCACACTCTCAGACTTACACACACATACACTCACTCTCACACTCTCAGACTCACACACACACACTCTCAGACTCACACACACATACACTCACTCTCACACTCTCAGACTCACACACTTTCAGACTCACACACACATACACTCACTCTCACACTCTCAGACTCACACACACAGTCACACTCTCAGAAACACACACACTCACTCTCACACTCTCAGACTCACACACACATACACTCACTCTCACACTCTCAGACTCACACACTTTCAGACCCACACACACATACACTCACTCTCACACTCTCAGACTCACACACACAGTCACACTCTCAGACTCACACACACACTCTCAGACTTACACACACATACACTCATTCTCACACTCTCAGACTCACACACACTCACTCTCACACTTTCAGACTCGCAAACACATACACTCACCCTCATACTTTCAGACTCACACACACACACTCTCAGACTCACACACACACACTCTCACACTCTCAGACTTACACACACATACACTCACTCTCACACTCTCAGACTCACACACACACACTCTCAGACTCACACACACATACACTCACTCTCACACTCTCAGACTCACACACTCTCAGACTCACACACACAGTCACACTCTCAGAAACACACACACTCACTCTCACACTCTCAGACTCACACACACATACACTCACTCTCACACTCTCAGACTCACACACTTTCAGACCCACACACACATACACTCACTCTCACACTCTCAGACTCACACACACAGTCACACTCTCAGACTCACACACACACTCTCAGACTTACACACACATACACTCACTCTCACACTCTCAGACTCACACACACTCACTCTCACACTTTCAGACTCGCAAACACATACACTCACCCTCATACTTTCAGACTCACACACACACACTCTCAGACTCACACACACGCAAGCTCTCAGACACACATACACACTCACTCTCACACTTTCAGACTCACACACACAATCACTCTCAGACTCACACACACATACACTCACTCTCACACTCTCAGACTCACACACACACTCTCACACTCTCAGACACACACACACTTTTAGACTCACACACTCATCCTCACATTCTCAGACTCACACACACTCACACTCTCAGACTCACACGCACATGCACTCACTCTCACACTCTCAGACTCACACACACACTCACTCTCACACTTTTAGACTCACACACACATACACTCACTCTCACACTCTCAGACTCACACACACACTCACATACTCTCAGACTCACACACACATACACTCACTCTCACACTCTCAGACTCACACACACACTCACACACTCTCAGACTCACACACACGTACACTCACTCTCACACTCTCAGACTCACACACACACACTCACACTTTCAGACTCACATACACTCACTTTCATACTCTCAGACTCACACACACACTCACTCTCACACTTTTAGACTCACACACACATACACTCACTCTCACACTTTCATACTCACACACACACACTCTCAGACTCACACACACTCACCCTCACACACACTCACTCTCACACTTTCAGACTCACACTCTCAGACTCACACACACACACTCTCACACTCTCAGACTTACTCACACATACACTCACTCTCACACTCTCAGACTCACACACACACACTCTCAGACTCACACACACATACACTCACTCTCACACTCTCAGACTCACACACTTTCAGACTCACACACACATACATTCACTCTCACACTCTCAGACTCACACACACAGTCACACTCTCAGAAACACACACACTCACTCTCACACTCTCAGACTCACACACTCATACACTCACTCTCACACTCTCAGACTCACACACTTTCAGACCCACACACACATACACTCACTCTCACACTCTCAGACTCACACACACACAGTCACACTCTCAGACTCACACACACACTCACACTCTCAGACTTACACACACATACACTCACTCTCACACTCTCAGACTCACACACACTCACTCTCACACTTTCAGACTCGCAAACACATACACTCACCCTCATACTTTCAGACTCACACACACACACTCTCAGACTCACACAAACGCAAGCTCTCAGACACACATACACACTCACTCTCACACTTTCAGACTCACACACACAATCACTCTCAGACTCACACACACATACACTCACTCTCACACTCTCAGACTCACACACACACTCACACACTCTCAGACTCACACACTTTCAGACTCACACACACATACACTCACTCTCACACTCTCAAACTCACACACACAGTCACACTCTCAGATTCACACACACATACACTCACTCTCACACTCTCAGACTCACACACTTTCAGACTCACACACACATACACTCACTCTCACACTCTCAAACTCACACACACAGTCACACTCTCAGACTCACACACACACTCACACTTTCAGATTCACATACACATACACTCACTTTCACACTCTCAGACTCACACACGCAAACACTCTCACACTTTCAGACTCACACACACATACACTCATCTCACACTCTCAGACTCACACACTTTCAGACTCACACACACATATACTCACTCTCACACTCTCAGACTCCCACACACAGTCACACTCTCAGACACACACACACACTCACTCTCACACTCTCAGACTCACACACACACTCACACACTCTCAGACTCACACACACATACACTCACACTCACACTCTCAGACTCACACACACACTCAATCACACTTTCAGACCCACATACACTCACTTTCACACTCTCAGACTCACACACACACACACTCTCACACTCTCAAACTCACACACACATACACCCACCCTCACACTCTCAGACTCACACACACACTCACACGTTTAGACTCACACACATACACTCACTCTCACACTCTCAGACTCACACACACTCACTCTCACACTTTCAGACTCGCAAACACATACACTCACCCTCATACTTTCAGACTCACACACACACACTCTCAGACTCACACAAACGCAAGCTCTCAGACACACATACACACTCCCTCTCACACTTTCAGACTCACACACACAATCACTCTCAGACTCACACACACATACACTCACTCTCACACTCTCAGACTCACACACACACTCACACACTCTCAGACTCACACACTTTCAGACTCACACACACATACACTCACTCTCACACTCTCAAACTCACACACACAGTCACACTCTCAGATTCACACACACATACACTCACTCTCACACTCTCAGACTCACACACTTTCAGACTCACACACACATACACTCACTCTCACACTCTCAAACTCACACACACAGTCACACTCTCAGACTCACACAGACACTCACACTTTCAGATTCACATTCACATACACTCACTTTCACACTCTCAGACTCACACACGCAAACACTCTCACACTTTCAGACTCACACACACATACACTCATCTCACACTCTCAGACTCACACACTTTCAGACTCACACACACATATACTCACTCTCACACTCTCAGACTCCCACACACAGTCACACTCTCAGACACACACACACACTCACTCTCACACTCTCAGACTCACACACACACTCACACACTCTCAGACTCACACACACACATACACTCACACTCACACTCTCAGACTCACACACACACTCAATCACACTTTCAGACCCACATACACTCACTTTCACACTCTCAGACTCACACACACACACACTCTCACACTCTCAAACTCACACACACATACACCCACCCTCACACTCTCAGACTCACACACACACTCACACGTTTAGACTCACACACATACACTCACCCTCACACTCTCAGACTCACACTCTCAGACTCACACTCTCAGACACACACACACTCTCACACTCTCAGGCTCGCACACACACACTCTTAGACTCACACACACACTCACCCTCACACTCTCAGACTCACACTCTCAGACTCACACTCTAAGACACACACTCACGCTCACACTCTCAGACTCACACACACTCACTCTCACACTCTCAGACTCACACACACATACACTCACTCTCACACTCTCAGACTCACACACACACTCACTCTCACACTTTTAGACTCACACACACATACACTCACTCTCACACTTTCAGACTCACACACACACACTCTCAGACTCACACACACTCACCCTCACACACACTCACTCTCACACTTTCAGACTCACACTCTCAGACTCACACACACACACTCTCACACTCTCAGACTCACACACTTTCAGACTCACACACACATACACTCACTCTCACACTCTCAGACTCACACACACAGTCACACTCTCAGAAACACACACACTCACTCTCACACTCTCAGACTCACACACACATACACTCACTCTCAGACTCACACACTTTCAGACCCACACACACATACACTCACTCTCACAATCTCAGACTCACACACACAGTCACACTCTCAGACTCACACACACACTCTCAGACTTACACACACATACACTCACCCTCATACTTTCAGACTCACACACACACACACTCTCAGACTCACACACACGCAAGCTCTCAGACACACATACACACTCACTCTCACACTTTCAGACTCACACACACAATCACTTTCAGACTCACACACACATACACTCACTCTCACACTCTCAGACTCACACACACACTCTCACACTCTCAAACACACACACACTTTTAGACTCACACACTCATCCTCACATTCTCAGACTCACACACACTCACACTCTCAGACTCACACACACATGCACTCACTCTCACACTCTCAGACTCACACACACACTCACTCTCACACTTTTAGACTCACACACACATACACTCACTCTCACACTCTCAGACTCACACACACTCACTCTCACACTTTCAGACTCGCAAACACATACACTCACCCTCATACTTTCAGACTCACACACACACACTCTCAGACTCACACACACGCAAGCTCTCAGACACACATACACACTCACTCTCACACTTTCAGACTCACACACACAATCACTCTCAGACTCACACACACATACACTCACTCTCACACTCTCAGACTCACACACACACTCACACACTCTCAGACTCACACACACATACACTCACTCTCACACTCTCAGACTCACACACTTTCAGACTCACACACACATACACTCACTCTCACACTCTCAAACTCACACACACAGTCACACTCTCAGACTCACACACACACTCACACTTTCAGATTCACATACACATACACTCACTTTCACACTCTCAGACTCACACA